>NW_009593059.1:0-92470 GCF_000690535.1 Cariama cristata | reverse complement strand
TCCTTAATTTTCTGACTGTAGTAACCCTCTGACAGTGTTTTTAATCATAGGATATTGTCCTCAGTGGTAATGGTAGCTCTTCTACTAACCCCATGCCCATGTACCAACCTGGATGGATTTTTAGTGTGTTATCCTGAAGCTGTGGCCAGGATAAGCAGGGATGTTAACAAGTGGCTGGAAACTTGAGGAAGATGTATGGAAACAGAATCTGTTCTCATGGTGACAGGCTGAGAGTTGAAAATTCGTGTATAATGCTTTCTGCTGCCTTTGCTGTCTGGCTCTACTGCTTCCTTACTAAAATCCCTTGATCTGCTTTCTGTTTGCTGTCATTTTCTGTAGTGTTTCTTCTAGCTGTCAGTCAGGGATGGGTGGCTTGGATTGATTTTTGCCATTTGTGTAAAGGAAAAAAAAAAAAAGGTGCAAGTCATGATATCCTCTGCCGAAGTCAGCTGTGGGTGCTCTGGGAGAGTCTTGCAGGGGGCAGAAGGGGAGGAGGAGATGATGTGAGGTTGGTCAGTTCTCCTTGTACTTTGTCAATGAGGCGTGCTGGGCTGATGCAAATTATTTGTTTGGGCTTTGGAACTAGTTATAGCTAGTAACACATGGATGGCAAAAAAAATGAGAGACTGGGAGAAACTGTTACATATTTACTTGTGTTAGTATATCTTGGAACTAGTATCTATGTATCCTGGATGCTCCAGTCCCATCTTCCTCAAGCAGTAAATCTCACTTTGTCTGAGAACCGCCAAGTGGGCATGTTCTTTTGAACCCATTAGACTGGCTTTCACTGTGCAGTTGATGTCCTTGCTTTTCAGAAGGAAAAGACCCTGTGTGGCTGAGATTCAGCCTATGCAAAGCTGACTCAAGGTTGCAAAAGTAAACAGAGTTTTTTATCATGCCTGCTCCATGGCTCAGTTCTTGAAACCGCAGAAGCTGAAAGAGAGCCAGGAACACAATCAACATCTTTATCTCCTTCAGCAGTAACTGGGCTTACCTGCATGTCAGAAATTTTACCTTGCAAGTATGTACTGATAATACAATGGTCTCAGCAGTGGTAAGGAATAACCTTCAGGAATTGTGAAATCATGCACTTGATTTGTATCATGCCTCCTGAGGGGCTATGTGAGAATCCTAGCCCCCACTACAATAGAAAGGAAAGGTAATGATACGGAAATGCATCGTGATTTGTACAAAACCAACTGGAGTATCTGTGACAAAGGCAATTTTTCAGTGCCGCTTTTCCTGATTTTGAAGGGAACTGTGACAGTTTCTCCATTCCTTTTGTAATAAAGGTTAATGTTTAGTATTGACCTACACGTATTTTAGGGTTGCTTCATACCAGTATTGCAGACTCCTTGTATAACCACGGGCAAGTTACTTGTTCCCTAGAGGTCTCATTCTGACATCTGCAAATGATAAAGAGGAAGTGATTCTGTGTTGAGGTGAAAAAAAAAAACAAAACTCTTTGAATACATGCATATATGCAACAAGCTATTGCACATAGCCTGCTCTCCTCCTGACAGTTCTGTTATAATATGGGTAAGACCACCCTGCTCTTTGTAGCAGAAATTTATTAGGCTTGTGTTGTCCGTGGTGGTAAAGACTGGCAGAGGCAGACTGCCTGCTTTCAGCAAGCATCTTTGGCTTATTTATGTCCCTGCTCTGGAGTCTGGGATGAGAAAGGAAGTGTTTTGTTTTGTGCTTGCGGTGCACTGGGGGAGTACTAGTGCTTTTGTGTGATGCACTTGTTTCTTTTGATACAGAAGAAGGTTCTGTGTTTGTTTCGGAGGAAGATGTCCTAGCATTTCATGCACGCTGGCAGGTGCATGTGGAAAAATAGCTGCACCTTGGTACTACTTGTACTTTGCAAGATATTGGTGATGAACTCTGATTCTGCACACGTTTTTCTCATTTCATCTGCTTAGCAAAGCACCTGACTTCTTGATAGCACCAGCTGCACATCATTAAAGTTCTTCCTTCCAATTGCATCTTTCTTTCAATCCCACATGTAATCTCCAGCCATCACCGTACTCGGCAGAATGCCAAGTGCTTAATGGCCTGCATGCCCTCATCAGACAGCTACCAAGCAGGGCTTTCCCCAGTGAGATCCAGGAGAAGCCCTTGGAACCTGGTCATCTTGCTGTGCTCCCAGCTCCTTTTTGTCATAGGAAAAAGTGCCCCTGCTTTGACTATATCTTCCTGCTCTTGGAAAAACTTAAGCTGTCACATCAAACAACTCACTCTTCAGATTTTCTGTCCTCGAATTCTAGACCAGCCAAAACACCAGCAACCCTTCCTCTTCCAAGCTAAGACATCATTCTCAGGATTGATGTTGTTCCACAGTAATACCTATTTAGTTGTTCTAGATCCTTGTTGCTGTAACTTTTCTTTCTCTTCCCATCATCTTTAACCTTTGCCTGTGGCAGCTGTGCAATTATAACAGAATCCAAATGAAGCTGCCTCTTTGATCCTAGCCTGCATTTAATAATAGGGATGTGGTTGTTACTGAGGGAAATAACATATCAAGGTGCTTTGGCGCTCTCTCATACAAAAGTTTAATTAGAGGTTTGGGCAATATACAATAGTCTCTGTGCTCTGGAGTGGTTGTATGGAATTAGGGACCCTGGATACTCAGGAGTGCATTTCCTGCTCAGTAATACCTGTTACTCTTGGTACTTCCTATACCTAAATGAAAGGCGTGTGGTAGATAGGACACTGAGCTCATGATACCTGTGAAACATCTGGATTCTGAGTTTTGCCTTCCCATAAGTTTTCCTGTGTTGCTGGAAGCATTTGATGGTTATGGTACACAATCCTACCAGTTTTGGCTGCCTCAGAGCTGTATGTTTTTTCTGTGGAGCAGCTAGATGGAAGCTGGGCACAGAGAAGTGCTTTTGAGTTTTGCCTTTACAGATTTATCCCCATAATTTGGGGTCATACTCTATGTGGCTTAGAACAGGAGATTCCCACTTTTTTTTTTTTTTAAAAACACTTAAATCTCAGTGAAACTGTGAAGCATTATAGAAAGTGTGCAAAAACTGAGATTTGGAAATGACTCTTGGTGAGTGAAGCCAAAGTTTTCAGTAAATAAACTAGTTCCTAAAACACTTTGAATTTGAATGAGTTTGTTTGAAAAAGTGGCTGACTTATCTGCATCTCCCTTGTATAATTAAGAGTTTAAAAAAATTTGAAATGTCAAGACCAGAATTCATTAACTTATGTTGAAATAGGAAAAGGCTTGGCTGTGATTCTCCCTCTTTAGAAATGGGAGTGAATTTTTAGTTCTGTTGAAATACAAGTTTGGCAAGTCTAAGCCTTGGTGTTTTCCAGGGACTTCACGGATAGAAACAGGACATATTCTGTTCAAACTTCCCAGTCACTGAATCTAGTCCTTTAGCCAAAGGTCCACCCTCACAGTCGTGTGACTTAGTGAAAACAATGACCCAGCACTTTGCAAGAGGGCCTAAGTAGGCACTGCTGCTGAGAAAATCAGTTCCACCCCTTGTGAGCCAGGCTGGGACATCAGAAACCATTGGTTAATTTTAACCCAACATCTATTGCTATTTTTAACTGAGGTTTGTTTCTCAATCCTGTTCAGCATATGGCCACTCAAATCCTTGGGTTAGCACGAGGGGAGACAGTGATGTAGAGGCAGGAAGGAGAGTGGGAAGTGAGGCTTCTTCGGTGGCCTTGTTGGGAAAGCTTGAAGTATTCATGAAACTGTGGCCTCTCCAAAGATTCCTCTGTGCTTTGAGGAATTCTCTAGCCCAAAGCAAATTTTCGTTCCCTGAGCAGGATAGTTCTGTTCTGGAAATGAGGGTGGAGGAGATGTTCTATCCATCTGTGCTGGAGAGTGTACTTCAAAGGAAGGTCCTATTGTTTCTTGCAAGGGGTGAATTAGAGCAGAGCTTTCACCCTGGAAACTATGACCATCAGATCTCTCACCTGGAAGTGATTATGTGGCAGTACTTTTGAATGCTTTGTATATATAAGCTGTCTACAGAAGATGGCTTCCAGATCTAGCCAGTGCCTGAAGGTTTTTAGGATGGTACCCTTAAGAGCCCAGGTCCCTTTGAAATGCAGCCCCTCTCAGTGCAAGTCAGAGGTGCACAGAAGGTAGGAGCAGCCCAGGCTGTTCTTTCCTGCCCCATGCTGTTTCCTAGTGCTGCTGGAACTGATCTCTGTTGATTCTGGCGAAGCCGTGCTCAAAGCCACTGGGGATAAAGGCTCCTTTTGTTGAGCTGCAGCCAGGCGCATGGACGTGTTTCTCAGCACTTGTCTCTTTCTGGGGTATCACGCAGTGATTTCGCTGCCTCCTGGGATGCGTGTCCCTCAACTTGGTGTTGCTGTGCTGGCCAGGGAGTGTTTCCTATTGTCGTATTTAGGAGAGGGAGGAGAGAAAAGACGTGAGTGAAGTGATGGTTGAGGTTTGCACAAGAGAAAGCTAAATATTGGGTGAACATGAACCTTTATAGCCAGGTGCAGATAACAAACAGTGAATCAATAGGGACAAATAGACTTTGTTCCCTGTTCTGTACTATCTTCACTCTTAACGATACTTTAGGCAGCTAAATCTCTGTTGTGTAGGTGTGGGGTTTGTTTTGTTTGTTTTTTTGTTTGTTTTTTTTTTTTCCTAAAACCTGTGTTTGTTCAGGCAGTACTAGCATTTAATACTTTCAAAGCTCTGCAGGTTGCACACCGCTAAAGTGCAGTGGTTGTTGGGGACAGGAGTTGGAGGAGCAGGTCGGGATCTGAGGCATGAGCTGCGGAACACCCACCTGGTACAAGAAGTTCTCCTCCCTTCTCAAGTTTCTGTTCCCCTCGGTGGGAACACTCCAGTTCCTGTCTTTGCTTGGCTATGGTCGCAGAGATCTTCAAGGAGGGGGAAGAGAAACCTGTGGCAGGGTAGGATCCAGCAGGGAGGTTTTATTTTGTGTCCATGACTGGTGGGGAAGGGAGTTGGCAGAGCATGCCGCTTGCCAATGAGATCTTAAAAGCTCACGTTTAATCTCTGAAACACTGTCTCCCATGCCCAGCAGGTATCTGCAGCATCATCCAGTGTGGTGGGGAATTGGATGGCTGCTGCAGCAACTGTTGATGGCAACCTCAATGCCTACACCTCTTTTTTGCAGGTGATAGTGAAAGTATTTAGGTAATGGCACTTGCCTGAGGGGAATGAAGGCACTGAGCGGTGTGCACACGCCATGTTCGTTTTCCTGAACTGTTAGTGTGGATAGCAGCAGCCACGAAACACTTGCTGGTTGCTGTCATGATTCATTTTTTTAAAAAATCATGCCAAGCCAAAATTAGTATGTAGGAGCTGCCCAGGAGGCTGATGTGACTGTACTGGAAAGACATCTGTGTGGGTTAGCACATGTCATGCTGACGCCCTCTTTACCGAGGAGGGAGGTACATCTTTGCCTGCTCACTGCAGTTCCCTGCAGTCACAACATGTGTGTTGCTGAACGTGAAGGTTAATGGCTGGATTAGGAGCCTTACTGGATGCATAATGTGGGATGTGCCATGTTTGGACAGCTGTATTGGCAGACCATTGGCATGGCTCTTGTGTTTTGGGATCGAGAAAGGGATGTTACTCAATTCCCCCGACTTCTGCCTGGGAATTCTAGAAAACAGAGAAATCTTTATAAGATTTTTGGAAAGAAAGCTCCTCATCATGATGATTCTTTGTTTTTTACCCTGCTCACTCTAGGTTTAAGTCTTTATTCATAATTGGGGGAGATTGTCTTGTGTTAGTCTAATGAGGTGCTTGTTCTTTTGTCAGACACACCAGGCACTGGCTCCTGTTGGAGGGGTTAGACCTGACAGACTGTAAGTTGTGTCTAATGTGAAAGGATTTTGGGGTGTTTTTTGTTGTGGTTTTTTTTTTTCCCATTGCCTTAGCTGGATGGTCTGTGACTGTGTCAGTGGGATTGAAGGAGGCTCCCTTAAAACCGTGATGAGGAATATACCTCATGAAAAAAGACTCATCCGTGTTCTAGACTAACTAGAGCAGGGCTTCAAACCTTTTCTGGAATCCTTGGGCCTTAATTTTCTTTTCCAGGGGTTTGACCTTCTCTGTAAATGCCAAATATACCGCTTGCTTTCCATGTTGTTCTTCATGGGCCTTGAAGTCTGCAAACCACATGCTGAAAATCAGACAATGTACTCTTCTGTTGATTACCAGATCTGTAATTTCAACCCTGTATCTTCTGGCCTTGCTGTTTAACTCACTGTGCTGATTACTCTCTGAGATGCTAAGCAAATAGTAACATGTAGGCAGGCACCTATAGTCATTCCGTGTGTACTTGAGTTGCCCTCAGCCTTGCTTCTCTGAGCAAAGAGTTTTCAACTTCCCTCTTTTGAAAGGGAATTTAATTTAAAAGCTGAAGTCTGTGTGTATGGCGTTGATTCTGTGTGTCTCTAATTGAGCTCTCTTCCGTCCCTGCTCTGAGCCTGAATCTTGAGATCAGCTCTCGGTGCACAAAACTAATTCACACAGGTAGGTTGGCTAGTAGATATGAGCTTTTCCTTCCCTTCACCCTGCTCCTCTTCCATGTCCCTTTATTCCAGGTGGCCTGTCACCTTGTGATTAGGACTCTGTGGAAGCAGTAGCTTACCTCCCTTAGGTTAATGTTACTGGCAATTATTCCAACGCTATCAGGCTGGGAACAGCAGCACTTCATGGCTACTGTAGCACATATGCTATCTGGTTACTCGCTTTGCAGGGTGATCTCAAGGACAAGCAGCCTTTCTTTCTCCTCCTGCTTCCAGTGCCAATTTTTTTCCCCCCCAAGATATTTCTCTTCTCCTTTCCCCTAAATTCTTTCCTCCTGGTTCAGCTAAAAAGGAAGGAGAGAACGATGGAAGTGTCAGCTTTGCTGTCCTCTCATTGGCAGGAGGTTTGGGAATATGGAACTGGGCATGACTTGAATGCTTGGCAGCAATAGCTCTGCAGAATAGCCTGATCGCTGGACAAAGGTGCCTCAGAGGTGCTATCCTGATAGAGCCATGGGTGCTGAGCTGGCCAGGGATCAGGGTGAACGCAGGCATGGAGCAGGACATGAAAATGACATGTGTCAGCCCTGAGTATGATACCTGGAGGAACAGCTCTGCTCTTGACCTGCTTCTGGCTTTGCCATTTGGTATGGCCTCCTTGGTCCAGGCATAGAGCTCACGATGCTGTGTGTCACTGAAGTGAACTTGTTTTTCTCTGCTTGACAAATTTTGATGTACAGGAAAACTCTGGAGGGTCTGTGCCCTCATGGGAAAATATTTTTAAGGGTTTTTTGTAAACTGAAAAAGGTTGAACCACCATTTCCAAACCTAACATGATTGTTGCAGAGTGAGCTTGGACCTTTATTTGGTTCCTGATGTGGTCCCCTGCATCTGGAATCCTCTTTGCCCAGTCTTGCAGTGATCAGCACCTAATGTAGAAGACTTGTTTGCGGCAATGGTTTAAAACCTCAGTGGGGTTTTCTCTCCACTCTGAAGATGTTAGATGAATGCTGACAGTCTAGCTTTCATGTGTCCTTTGTATTCTTGGAGGTACTTGCTTTATTAAGGTCTGGTGACCCCCGTCCAGGCCGTGTTGAACCACTAGAAGCACGGTATGTTGGTGAGCATATCGCCTCCTGACTGATGATTGCTTTCAGGGGCAATCAGAGAAGCAGTAACTTCTACAGCAACTCCCATGTGTCAACTGTGCAACTTTCTGATGCTTCCTACAGTGCCAGATCCACAACGTCTGTTGCTGTTTCTGCCTTATTTCATGTGTGTGTTTGCTGCCCTCCCTGTTCCCCTTCAGCATAGATCTGAACGCTGCTCTGCGGGATTCGTTCTCTGGGAATTTAATTTTCTGAGTAAGTGAGCAAAACCTTACATCACTGTAGTCATTGAAATCTTAGTGCCCTTCTTTTGCTGGTTCTGCCTCTTCCCTGACTTCAGCAGCAGCAGGAACAGGAACTGAATGGGGAACCACTGGGATAAGGGGGACTGTGTCAAAAGAAAAGTCAATCTCAAGTTAACAATGGAGTAAATCCACTGCAAGGAACTGGGCAAGTGGAAAAGGTGCCTGCCGTATTTCATGTGTGAGACAAGGGAGGACAAACTGACTTGCATGTAATATTCTGGAATAAAAATGCTTAGAATGTTGACTTTATAGTAAAGATTCAAACATGGTACTCCCTATTCCAGAAGCAGAAGATTTTCAAAAAGCTGTTCGGGAGACTGATTATTACCCAAAGTTGTACATGGCTGTCTGGAGAGATAGTTAATGTTTATATGAGGCAGGTTTTAAAATAGATAACTTGCCCTTTTAGTTGTAACAAAGCATTTAAACGCATCCTGTTGGGTAAAAGTGCAAAAGCTTCTTTCTTCCTTTCTTGCTATTTGGCTTTCACATTAAACTTTGTGATGCTGATCGTGCAGCCAAGTGACTTGAATGGAGTGCTGGCATTTAAGCGCTCTGCTAGTGAATCTACCTCAAGGTCACAGCTCGGTGCTTTTGTCACTGTGGTAGTGAACTGGCTTTTCCTTTACGGTACAGAAGATGAGCTGGTCTCACAGCACGGCCTTACTGGTTAGTGAACATGGTTGTAATGTATCAAATACAAGAGAGAAAGTATTCTACAGTAAGCTTGCTCTTGTTCCAATGCGCATAGTCAGGTCTTAATGCAATCATGTCTCGTGGCAGCAGTGAACAGAAAAGGAGTCTGGCCTTCTTCCCCTTAGGGCTAACTTGCTGCAAGACTCTGTGGGTGGCTGGGACATGAGTGTCCATATTACTGCAGAGTGAGTCCGGGACTAGAGATGTATTAACAGGTTCCTTGGTCTGACTTCTTAAGTAACTGTATACTTTAATCCTTCTCGGTCACCCACTGTAGTGCAAGGTGTCTGTTGGATGTCAATTTTAATGTGTTGGATATGAAATGAAATGTAAGAGGCTGTGAATGCTCTTAGATATGGGGAGGGGCTTCTCTGGTTTAAGCGCTGTTTCTGTGCTTGAGAGTTTTGGGTGATGTTTTATGGCTGGCAGCTCTAGGCAGGAGGCATGCTCATACACCAGTTCTCAGGCAGCCCAATAAGTTGGTTCATCTGCAGTGAGACAGTTTTTGTAGCAGCCAGTGGGCCAGATGATGTACAGTGATCTGTTTGGCATGGTGAATCATGAAGGTCTGTAGTCATGAAAACATCCTCTCCTCCTATAATGCAGAACAAAGAGGGTTTACAGCCTGTATAACCTCAGATAGTTGGATAGAAGCCCTCAGATCCACCTTGAATCTCTTGATTTGCCCTATTATATGCATGCCAAATTAAAACCTATGTGACTTAAGCTATGTAAGGTGGAATTTCAAGGCACTGGCTCTTGGTACTGCAAAGGTAATCTAGAAAAAGTTTGTGATATAATGAAATCTTGACATCAAAGACAGGTTTAGTCACTGGAGATGAAGATACCTTTCTGGTGGTGCTCTCACAGCCCATCTTGAGTAATAGAGGGGACTTCACACAGCTGTGCAGGCAGTGGTGGTATAACCAAGGGTGGGCAACAGTGAGTTGGGCATGACATCCGCTAAACAGCAGTGATGTGGTTAAGGAGTCTTGCTGTGATCCAGAGACTAAGTTTGAGTTTTACCTGGACTTGCTCTTGGCTACCTTCTGGTAACCGTTTGCAAACAAGCCCTTGGGCAAGAGGAGATAAAAGCAACTAGATGCAGTTCTGACCTTCCTTTTCTTGTCAGTGCTGCTAGCTATAGAATAAGCATGCTTTAGCCACAGAAGGTCAGCAAGGCCTTTAGGCTCTGGACAGACATCTGATTTTATTGTTAGCCTGTATAACAAGATTAGCACCAAATGACTCACAGAACAAGTCAGGTGGTCTTTAATCTTCTGTAACTGGGTTGGTATGAAGGCATTTTCATTATCGTGACAGAATATGACTGAAAACTTTGACTAAATCAGGTCTTCAGTGACATGTGTTTTCTGTAGGAATTCTTAGCTTTAATCAAAACTAAACATTGAAAGGGTGGTTTTGGGGTGTGTGGTTTTTGTTTTTAAACAAAAAGCAGAAAATTCCCACAGAGAATCCATGAGAAGGATTTTGTTGTTCAAGTTTTTGGTGGGAGAGAAAGCAATGCTTTCTCCTTAGCTCTGTGGTGAACCTAGAGGTGATCCTGAACTTCCTGAATGGGGAGCAATGGACATCACAGCTGAAGCTACAAGTTATACCAGATTTTCTTCTGGAGGGAAAGTTCCTTTCTGATTCCTGGGCTGCTCTCACTTGTGTACCTACAGGTTGCAAGCTGCTAATGATTGCTCCAGCATGAGAACTTAGTGTTCATAGTCTTAATAAGTAGGTGGATCTCTATAATAAATGAAATGTATGCTAAATAAAGAATGTGTGTTACAACACAGACATTCCCCTTTCTCTTAACTGCTTCTGTGATCGCAGCTGACTCTTACACAAGTACACAGGGCACAGCAGAGTTTGCTGCCATTGTAGGAGCGGGCTAGGATTCAGACTAGAATACTTCTATTTTGTCTTCATTTCAAGCTTCCTGTAAACAACAGAATAAAATTGGAGCCACCCTGCAAATAGCAGTTTATATGCCGTCTTGAAAATGTTCTGGGGTTTTACTTATGTTGAAGTGAAACTATTCCCTTTTTTTTTTTTTTTTAATTGAAAAACATTAACCTATGTAAATACCAGGTGACTTTAGCTTACCAAGTAGTGTGATGGGATGAGAAAGGGAGTTGTATTTTAAAAGTTGAAATCCTGGCTTGTTAATGAAAATGTGACTGGAGTTAATAATTTCTGGCAAAGTAATATCCTCCTTGTATCTTTACATCTCTCCACTCTTGTTTATTGTCTGGCCATGGTAATTTTATACTTCTGCGTTGCAACAGCTCAAGAAGTTTAAAAAAGACTTTGATTTGCACAGCTTTTGCAGGAGGGAACAGAGAAGCCCAGACTCTTCTGATCCCTGAATTTCCAAGAGGCCCCTTGAACCACGTCTGAAAACATACTAAGGCTGAAGTCAGCTGTGCAGGAAGGGTGAGAACTGTGTGCTTGGCTCTTTTTGCAGGAGCTGGGACCACTTACAACTGTGGCACTACTTCTGTGTACCAGTTGTATAATAAAAGCGTATGAGGATGGTGAACACAAGATCACAGAACAAGAGAGAGGGAGGCAGGTCAGGAGAGAGTAGCTGGGTGGCATCACTTGGGCATGTGGGTGTCTTAGCAACATTTATTATTCTAGCTGATATTTGTATCAGTCTTACGATGACAAAGAAGGATGGAAGGAATGACTACGATGTCTGTAGACATGCAGGTGCTTTTTAGTGGATGATCTTCAGGTATTGGATAAACAGGAAGATGATTAGTAATGTGGTGGGCAAGGAGTGCTCAGGTGCTGATAGCTGTAGTTCCAGTGATATGCATGCCTAGGGACCAGGGTGTGGAATATACATCCCTCTCCTTTAGGCACTGCTCAACTTTTCTCCATGCAGAAAGCCAAAAATCACATTTGCTTTTCAGTTACCCTGCTTTTTTTTTAGGGACTGTTTCTGCTGTGCCTTAAAGGGGCTGTATTGGAAACTTAAAGCCTGTAGTGTATAACAAGACCTCCTCTTCTCTACACCTTTTCATGTCTGAGGTGCAAACAGAAGTGAGTGGGCTGGGTTTTGTCCATAAGCAGTGCCACAAACCTGCGATCATTCAGCCGAAAGCAATGGGGTTTGCTCCCAGATCACAGAGAATCCACGTGTTTCCCAAAGAATCTTACATTCTCAGGGAGCCTTTTTGAGAGATGAAAGACTGCAGGTGCAAGGCTGCCACCCTCCCACTCCATAATAGGATGTGACTTGGGGGACGGGATGGTGAAAAGCAAATGCTGGTTCTTTGTGGCACACACCTGAATAATGGTACAGGTTTGCTGAGCACTGGCTCGGCTTGGTCTCCTTGTGTGTACTGTTCTGCAGACCAGAGGCAGGTACATCGATTCATGTATAAACCATTTTTGTTTTCCACGAGTGATGCAGGTCCGCTTACAATTTGAAGCCTTTTCTGATGGAGGCTGTAACATCAAGTGGTGGCATGTTGAGCAGGGCCTTGGGAGAGCTGCAGGATGCTGACAGTTTCCCTGGTTATTAATGACCACAGCAAGAGCTCGCAGATTCTGAGAATAGACTCTGCGTTTGCTTTAGAGGAGACAGCTGACAATGGTGTTTGATACAGCAATATGTCTCTGCCTGACTTTTGATTGACAATAACACAAGCTCATTCTCCTCCCAGCCATGGCTTAAACCTGGTGATATTTACAGCAGAGCTAACTTCTCCAGTCTAAGTTTAGATGCTGATTTTGTGTTTGCATGTGTGTGCTTAATAAGACAAAAAAGCAGGAGAGGGCTTCCGCAAATAAAAATGGAACAGGGATTTCAAACCATGGCTGAATGTGGAAGAGGCAGATGTTAAACCTGTATGGATTTTCATGGACTGGTTGCTGTGGATCCTTGTTCAAGATATCCAAGCGTTGAAGGGTTATTACCTACTTTGGTACTTTTGGTTTTCTCTCATGAAATATGTGGTAAATATTCGTAACTATGGGCTGTCTGTTTGATAGGGAGTTTTTGGGTTTTTTTTGGGCAAGTTGCACTTGGAATTGGCTGGTAGCCCTAGCCCCACCTGTGCACAGCTAATGACATGTATTGTGAGTGTATGTCTATAAGCTGTCTGGAAATAGCATGTGATCTTAGCTGGCTGCTGAGACTTTACTTCTTGCCATGCATTCATGTTACTCTTTCAAAAACTTCTCCTGTTAATGAACCCCCCTTGCAAGAGAAAAATCCTTCTGCCTCCCACAGCAGCCAAGCCCAGGAGAGCAGAGCTGGCCGTGTGCATCTCAGCCCTGCCTTGAAGGATGAGCGCTGTCAAGGAAGCCTGTCCTGTTTGATCCTCAAGCAAGTAGTGCTGAAGCACAGTGCAAGTCAGAGAGCAGATCCTTGTCCAGTAATGGCTGAGCCATAGGTGTGCTGAGCTTATGCATAACTTTATGCCTTTAAATGGTGGTTGAGGAGGAACAGCTTTTGGTCCCTGTCACTTAGAAACCTATTTCAGTTGAATGACCTAAAGGGGAATGGTTTTGTATCCCATTACAGATGTTTGGTAAGCCTTCGTTCTTTCAGGAACATGACTTTCTTCTGATACTGTCTTCTCCAAGGCTTGGTCTTGGCAGCAGGTCATATAATCCAAATAGAAATAACTGCCTTTTAGATTTGGCCCTGAGGGCTAGACACTCTGTATCCTCCGCTAGATGCATGAAGGATTTGCACCTGTGTTCCCCTGGCATTACAATGAAAAATGGACTATGAAAGCTGGTGGAACTCAACCCTTTGTGAAGTTCATGAACAATTTATTGGCCACGTGTTTCTAGAGAGTTCACCTGTGACTTCAGACAGTGCTAACAGAGTTACTTAGGCAGAAAGGTCTGATGGTAAGTTATGTCCAGAGAGGCTGTCTGCATAAACCAGATGAACCCATTTCAGAACAACACTACTGTTTAGAAAAGCAGTTTCAGCCATCCATTATAGGGAAGGAAAAGCTCCTGGGTGTGACTCCTCCTCAGTCTAAAGTGAAGGCACAAATGTACGTTAGGGCAGAGAGACTTGGTGCATCAACCCCTCCAGAACTCTTCCGTCATGTAATCAGTCCATGTATCTTTGCATCTACCTTACCTCGCTTCTGAGTTCCTTAGGAGGAACAATTGGCAACCTGTGATGGGTGGCAAAAGATTTGCTGGAAAGGGTTTTCTTTTACCGTTCCTTTTTCCTCTCTATTTCCACTTCCCTCACTCCCTGCTCTAAAAGTTTGCAAAACTACACTTACGTAAGCAATGCTAGCAGTGTTTTACACTGTCATTTGATATTTGTCAAGTGAGCTGCATCTTTTGTCTGCAGGAGACTTGGGAATTTTCAGTTCCATGTGCTTTGCAACTCTTCTGTGCTTTGCTATGCCAGACACGTGGTCTAGTTTCATTCTTGTTAGTGTGACTGACATAATCTACCTGGACTTGTGCAAAACATTTTACACTGCCCTGCACGACATCCTTGTCTCTAAATTGGAGAGACATGGATTTGATGGATGGAGCACTCGGTGGGTAAGGAATTGGCTGGATGGTTGCACTCAAAGAATTGCAGTCAATGGCTTGATGTCCAAGTGGAGACCGGTGACAAGTGGCGTTCCTCAGGGGTAGGTATTGGGATTGGTGCTCTTTAAGATCTTTGTCGGTGACATGGACAGTGGGATGGAGTGCACCCTCAGCAAGTTTGCCAGTGACACCAAGCCGTGTAGTGCAGTCAACACGCTGGAGGGAAGGGATGCCATCCAGAGGGAGCTTGACATGCTTGAGAGCTGGACCCATGTGAACCTCGTGAAGTTCAGCAAGGCCAAGTGCAAGGTCCTGCACGTGGGTCGAGGCAATCCCAAGCACAAATACAGGCTGGGGTGGAGAATGCATGGAGAGCAGCCCTGAGGAGAAGGACTTGGGGGTGTTGGTTGACGAGAAGGTCAACATGACCTGGCAATGTGCGCTTGCAGCCCAGAAAGCCAACCATATCATGGACTGCATCAAAAGCAGTATGAGCAGCAGATTGAGGGAGGGGATTCTGCTCCTCTGCTCTGGTGAGACACCCCGGCAGTATTACCTTCAACTCTACGACCCCCAACACAAGAAGGACAAGGACCTGATGGAGTGAATCCAGAGGAGGCCACAAAGATGATCTGAGGGCTGGAGCACCTCTCCTATGAGGACAGGCTGAGAGAGTTGGGGTTGTTCAGCCTGGAGAAGAGAAGACTTCGGGGAGACCTTTTATAGCAGCCTTCCAGTGCCTAAAGGGGGCTTATAAGAAGGCTGGGGAGGCACTTTTTACAAGGGCGTGAAGTGATAGGACAAGGGGCAATGGCTTTAAACTGGAAAAGGGTGGATTTAGATTAGACATCAGGAAGAAATTCTTCCCTATGAGGGTGGTGAGGCACTGGAACAGGTTGCCAAGAGAAGCTGTGGATGCCCCATCTGTGGAAGTGTTCAAGGCCAGGTTGGATGGGGCTTTGAGCAACCTGGTCTAGTGGAAGGTGTCCCTGCCCATGGCAGAGGGGTTGGAATGAGATGATCTTTAAGGTTCCTTCCAGCCAAATGATTCTATGATTCTATAATAATGCACTAGTACGGCAGCAGTTCTGAAGGGTAAAAACCCCCAGGGTCAGGATCCCACTGTAATCAAACAAATCTGGAAAAAGATTACAAACAAATTCTGGAAAAAGAAAGGCCTCTTGCCTTGAGATTGAGTACAATAAGTTGTGAAGCAAAGCAGGCCAAGCTTGCAGCTACACTGGTACTGTAATCAGTGATCCTGGTTGCCTGGATTTGGGATTTTCTGGGGCATGGTGTACAGATGTGAGTGAGAGGGAGGAGTCAGTCCATCAGCACTCCTGTGAATGAAAGATGCGGAGCTCTGCTGATCTGATGAATCTTATTATTTCAGTAGCTACTTATGGGATAGTATCAAAATCCCTAGGTATTCTGTGTGGCATCTATGAATGTATGAGTGGTAGATTGGTACTGCCTTCCTTGGAGGAAGATGGAATAGAAATCTTTTTTTCTTTCCACACCTCATCAGATTAAAGAGATGTTTTGAGCCATTTCACAGTAGCTCTGTACCTCCCTAATGCTCTCCTTGAAATCTTTTGCAGCACTTTTAAATGCTCACTCCTGTATTGTTTCATGGATCTGTTTTTAATGCTGATGAATGTATGGTCCATAGCAGGAGTAAAGGCAGTCTGAAGATCTTTTAATGGACCCTGCTCCAATTGATTTATAGTGACAAAGTTTCCTCAGTGTGCCTTTTTCTTCTCCTTTCGGAGTGACAGCTCATGCCCACTTGTTCGTAATATATTCAGCATCTGTCGACACCCTTCCAGCCTGGAGCTGAGCAGAGAGCCATCTTGTCCAAGGCTGGTAACTGAGCTTTGTGACTGCAGTCAAAAATAAAAGCTGCTGAGCTTGAATCAGATCTGGTTATCTGAGAACTGGAAACTCTACGAAGGACAGAAGCGACTTATGTTGATAATGAGGAGCACTTAATGCTTTACCTTGTCTAGGAGATCTTGATGTGAAGGTTTGAGAGGAGAGGATGAGCATGAAAAACTGTTTTCCTTGAATTGATGAGTCCTGTACTCTGTTTAAGCATGTAGCAAGCTGTGCTGCTGCTTTAGCGTATGAAGGAGCCTTCTCTGTTCTGCTCTGCATGCTTTTTTAAAAAACAGAAAAAACTGAAAGCACTTTGAGGTGTCTGTCCCACTCTGGCTTCGTATGCCAAACTCAACAGATGTGCTCAGCAGTCCCTGTTGTCTGGTGCAAGTGTGACAGAGGTTCAGCGCAGAACCCTTTCTGCCCTGTACTAATGTCAACTGAGCTGTGCTCTCTTGGCTGGCCTTTACATCTTCTGCCACGTAAGAAAAAGACGCGTGAGAAGTCTGCACAGCACTGTGTAGAGGACATGGTGAAGAGCGGGCAGCTGAACCCTTCATGTCATCACCTGCTGTGGGAACACATACGTGACTGGTAACATGGGGATAGCATCCCCTTTCACGCTACTGGTAAATCCATGTCTGATGTAGGCAAGACGGTGAAGTGTGGAAGGGCCCCGTTCTCCACAAATGGTGATATCAATCAATGTGTCATTTGTAGTGTACGTGATACGGGTATGTCAGGTGTCCTTGTGCCCTTCACCTTTGATATGTACTTCTGGGAGAAGAGAGTGAAGCATTCTGGATCTGACCTTTGGAGCGATGGAAGCGTTTGTTGCCAGGCCAACCAGATGGTCCTGGCTTAGTCTTTCCATGGTATCTTCCCTCTAAAGATCAGTGTCTGTCTTGCTGGTAGCTAATAGAGCAAACCTGCCTGATGGGGATGTGTTCACAGTCGTTGGAAGGAGAGGGCTTGTGCTTGGTGACCTGTTCTTAAACTTTGACAAAAATCTGGGGACTGGTTGTATGACTTAAAAAACCTGATTTATTCAGAAATGTCTTTTCACTGTTGACCACTGGGAGGGTGTTACTGTAGCGTTTCTCATAAAAGAAGGTTTCCACATTGCCAGTTTTAATAGTCCTTGCAAGCATATTTTGGACTTTTCCTAGGACAACTAATTAGGAATGCTGGATGTACTGCTGTTAGGGGAACAATTCTATTTGTGACTTTCTTTTTTTAATTTTTTCAAAATTGTTCAACCTAACGTGTTACATAATGTGCTTGTGGTGTAACTTTTAAATAATCTGAGCTTGGGGTTTTGGTTATTGTTTTTCTGTTTGTTTAATTTTTATTTTTTTATTTAAAACTCAGCTGGATCCATGCAAAAGTACTACGAACAAGGTGTTTTTTTCACTTAAAGTGCTATCTGAAGTAAAAGCAAGGGAATGCATATAGAGCTTGCCTGTTTCTTCAAAGATCTTGTTATTTATAGGCTTTTTGCCAAAGCTAATGCCACAAAAAATTGACTGAGCCCCTGGGCTTTGTGTATACTTGAATGTCATCTTTATCTCTTTCCTTAATGAGTCTGTATGAGGCTGGAATTAGCACGGATTAGTTGCACTGTACTTCCTGTGCCTTTTTGTTTCAGAACTCTGATTTACAGAACACGTCCTTCTGCTGTTTTGTGGAAAGCCAAGAATCAACCCATCAAACTTCCTGAGATTTAGATATTGTAGCCCGGTTGCATGGGAAGTAGCAATGAGCCTTTGAAATAAGGTAAAGGATAAAGAACATTTTTGTAAAGCATCTCTGTCCTGGCTGGTTATCTGTACTGCACTCATTAAACTATCTGGATGCCAGCATGCTGTGAATCCTATATAAGAGGTATAGAATAAATCATCTGTTAGTTCAGGTTCCTGATAATATCCTGGGAACTTGGAGAAAGTACTGAAAAGAGGAAGACTAGATCAGTAAATGACCTTTCTGCATCAAAGCAAAAAAAATACCCCCATAATACCAAACACTACACTGCTCCTTTAACCCATGTTTATTGGAGTAAAGGCAAATTTCAGAAGTTTCTATGCATTATGGATGTTTTTACATATCAGATGCTTTTAGTCTAAAACTGTTCATAAAGTAGCAGCAGGAAGCTGCAGGGGTGTTGCAGGGAATAGTTGGCCACTGGAGGCAGGACGGGTATGTGATAGGTTTAACCTTAGTTTCCTGCCTACTTGTGTACTGCTTTCCAAATGGCGTTGGATGTGAAGTACTTGTATGGTCAAAGATGGGAGGATAAAAATGGGCTGTTTTGTGGTGGCCTGAGAGATACTCCTGCTGCAAGTATGAAGTTTTTGGATGAAGACGAGGTAGAAGCGCTTGTCTTGTTGCTCGTGGCGTGCTCCAGGCAGTGTGGCAGATTAAAGAAGCAAAGGAGTACTCAAGCCTACACCTAGGAGAGAAGAGGATCATGGAATACAGTCAGCAGACAGCTATTTCAGAACCACTCTAATTCCTGACAAAACCCCTGTTCTCTAGTGGGTGCTAGCTGAAATGCAAGTTGCAACTGTGTCTTGGTTTTTGTCTTTAAATGCACAAGTCTTGGACAGTTGATTCCTAGTGCTCAGAGCTGTAAGCAAGTGGACTCTCAGGCTTCCCATAAGAAGTAGTCCAGAGATGGACTACAGAGTAGTCCAGATTTTTCCTCTCATGTAAAGAGAGGGGAAAAGAAAATTAAGACACTTGGAGAGGGGAGATTTCATGGTTCTCAGTGAGTTTTTAACTTACTGTTTTCAATATATGACTGCTTATTTCTAGATCATGTGGATTTTCCTGGTTATGCCTTCTTTTGGAGGATTTGTCTTTTTGAAACCTGGCTGGATAAAATACATAGAAACACTTTGGATGTTGTTGGTGTTATTCTGTATGAGGTGCTGGAATATTATGACTTTGCCTTCCATAAGTTTGCATAACATTTCATGGGTTCATCAATGTTAATAAATGCTGACAAGCCTTCAATGCAGCTGGTATAGTCTGTGGACAGACTACATTAATTTGATAGTATGTGTGGGAGTGAGTTACTACAGGCTTCTGGACTGTCTCTTCTCCAGTGTCTTCTATTAGCAACCACCTACGGTGGTTCAGATTGGCTAGGGTCCGAAGGTCTTGATGAGTTGTGCAGAAATATACATGTGTGAATATATGCGTGTTTACAAAACTTGAACGACATGGGCACCTGCACAGTGACTGACTCTTGTAGTGTACAGGATTTTGCCTTAAGGGGAGGAGAGTGCCTACGTACAGAACCTCAGCTCCTATCTTTGAAGTTTGGAGCAGTTACACTTCACCATCAGAACAGTGTGACTTGAGCTTGCAAAAAGGTGCTGCCTGTCCTGTACGTAACATGTGGAAAGGCTACGTAGGCAAAACATCGTAAATTTTTGTAGTGAAGGAGAAACCTTCAACCTGGGTAAGTATCCAAGAACAAGGTTTGTGGAATTACACTCCTGGGTTGGGGGAGCAGGAAATGGAATGAGGCTGGCAAAATTACCCTGTCCCCTGAAGTCATCATACTTGACTTCTGAATAAGGAAATTTCAACTTTTGGAGGAAAATGCTCTGCTCAGGAGGTGATGGTCCTCAACAAACTCCTTCGTCAAAGAGGGAGGGATTTTGCAAGGAAGATTGTGCCAACCAGGTGTGGAACTTTTAGCCTGTCCTGTTGTGCTGCTCCTCTTCTTTCCGTCTTGCTTTCTTCCTTTAGTTTACTTGTTGCCAATATACTATAGTTAGAGACAGTGTTAGCGGATCCTTTTAACGAAGGCTTCCCAGAGTGAGTGACATTAAGGCAGGGAAATGTCAAAGCCCAATTTAGAAAAGTGATTTGATCACAGGGTGGAGATTGAAAGCAAAGTGCTTAGTACCTCCCTCAGAAAGAACTGAGTAGTCAGTAGGGCAGGAACGGGCTGGGGGGTACCTGCTGCAGGTTCTACACCAGAAACAAAGGGGCTCTTTATGCTGGTCCTCAGAGATGTTGGTCTTGCCAAGACAGGGAGTGGGGTCAGCAGATATTATTGCAGATGCTGAGAGCAGTAGAAATGGACGAAGAGGTAACCAGGGTAATGAAGATCATCCTGGCCTTTTTCCTATTGCAGAAGATTAACTGGGATTCTGACCCCATGTCCAAGAGGGCTCTTTATTTTGGGCACAGGGCTCTACCATGGGCACAGCAATTTTGACTTGCAAAACAAGACAGCAGTTCTCCAATAGCAGCATGGGAGCTAGTGTCTTGAGCTCCAGGTGCAGCAACAGCCTGAGATCTGCTAGACTTATGGAGGTAGTGTGGGAGGAATGTGAGTTTCTGGACCTTGGGCACTCTTTACAATTTTACTACCCCTGTGTTGTGCCACAACACCATTCCTTATCTTTAGGCTGTGGGGTGGACACCGGAGACTGACTAATGTGCAGAGCTGAAGTACCCAGAGCCTTCTGTCTCCCCCTGCTGGCTGTCCTGGCCTGAACAAGTCTGAGAGTTATGCCCAATTCTTCTCCTTGTGTTTACCTTAGGACACTCGATAATGATGTACTATGTATAATGATGTAATAATTAATAACCAGTACTATGAGTGATGTGAATCCCTTGTTTGATAGCCTGTAACTTGAGAAATGTGTCCCCAAAGGGAGCCAAGCACAGGAGGAAGCATCTTAGGAGCAAAAGGTTTCACAAGCTTGTTCCAATTAGTCTTCCTAGTGAATATTGTAAAGCAATGTAAGTACCTTTACAGAACAGAGAATGCAAATACGAAAGTGCTATCCTCCCTGTAGTAGCATTGATTAACATGTTTCTACATGTTTTTGTTTTTGAGATGTTTCAGTCCAGCATCTAGCTGAGTCTTTGCACCTGTTTGTGGTGGCTATTAGCTGCCTCACCCCATGGGGAGAAACTGAGCACGGTAACTTTGGTTTGCTTGAGGTCTTGGGTGAAGCACATGCTGCCGTTAGGTATAGCTTGTTGTCATAGGGCCATCGCTACAGGCTTGTACCCTGTAATTGCTTCAAGGAAGGCCTCTGAGTTCAGAACGAGGATGGCAACTACTATAGAAGAATCTGCTGTAGCCAAACAGTCCTCCTTTTATGCTTCACGGAAAAAGAGGAGTCTTCAGCAGTGTATTCAAAGGAAAATGCTGAAATAAAGCAGGCATTCTTAGATGAGCATGGTGCAACATGCAGCTTCAAATGTGGAACAGGTCTTTTGTGTACCCCCTTCTTGGGGGTGTTACTCATTAGTTATGACTCAGCCTTAATGATAAGCTGACCATCATTCCAAACCGTGAGACTTGAAAAAAGTCCTGCACCTGCTGTGCTTATTTCTACATCTTGTCACACACCTGGCATGTTCAGAAACGGGTATATTCTTGAGAGGCTGACTTCAGCCTTGTGAAACTTGTTGCCATGAACTCTCTCTGAGCCCGTTATGGGGAAGCAAATGTCTCCAGGAAATAATTCAGAATGGGAAAGTGGAGCTCCTGTCTTTTTTTTTTTTTTTTTTTTTTCCAGTTGACTACAGAGTGAGGGAAAAGAATGAACCTTGTAAGGCAACCCAATGAGTCATGTTAAACTTAAGAGGTGTGTCCTGAAGGTGCAGGACATGGTGAGGCTGCTCTTCAGCAGAGCTGTCAGAGGCAGATATTTTGATTTGAGCCTTCAAGGCAATGCAGTGTGACTCTTGCTCCTGCAGAAATTTTGCAATATGGTGCCATTTGGAGAAGGTGGCAGTGGCATGTGTTTCTTTGATGATAGGCTATACATGCCATTATTATCTAGTCATGCTTGGATGTATGTTACACTTCCAACTGTGATATGGAGGAAGGAGTGAGTTCTTTTTGTGGAGGGTATTTGTTCGGAGACAAAGTGATTGACCTTCTCTTGCTGTCATCTTTAGGCTTTGGGAAGACTAGCTTTGGAAGGGCCTTACAAGGTCTGTCCTCTATGTGGAGTGGGATCAGTGTGGCTTAAATCACACTTGAGATGCTTGTCTAACTTTTTTTAAAAGTCTTTCATTAGCAAAGGATCTCCATGCAATCTATTGTAATGATTTAAATTCTTCACTGTTAGCATATTTTTGGGGATGTTCTGAGACTTCGACACCACAGTGTGACCAGAAAATTATGGTTTTAGTTGTTTGGGGTTTTTTTGCCTAGTCTGGTTGGGTTTTAGAATATGGCTAAGCATGCAAGCTCTCATGTACTTTCATTAGAGGGACAGCTGTGAAAATCAAACTCAGTGTGTCTTGAGCTGACCACTCCAAACTGGCCATCTCATCTCTGTACTTCTCTTTCCCATTTGCCAGCTGGAGATGCCAGGCATAAATTTGGTGACTCTGTGACATGCTGAACAAACACTCCTCTTTACAGCTGGATGGATGTGACATGGGACATGGCTTTTCTAGGTCATTCAGGAAGTCTCTAACAAAATGCTGTATTGAACTCTGATTTCCCAACTCTTTAGCCCAGTGATGGAGGCAATGTCCTGTCTTTGCAGGATCTATTGAACGTTGTTAGCAGGCAAGAAGCAAACAAGAACAGCTCTGTCTGTGCCAAGTGCGACATTGCCCTTTCCCATCTTCCAGTGATCTGAGGGTCTTGCTGATTGCTCAGCCATGGGAATAATTTTCTCAATTTAAAATGAAGCGTTAATATGTTTGGAGTTTCTTCCTCTCCACCCCCATCCTCCTTTGTCCAATTTTTTCAAAGAAAGACTTAATTGTGCCAGGCTTGCATGAGGAAAGCCAGGCTGTCCCCAAAACCAGCCTAGAGGCAGGCATGGAGGGCAGGAGGACGTGCCCCACTCCCAGGGAAGGTTGAAGGGGGCACAGGACTCCCACTGCCACTCTTACATTTCTCCCTGAGTCTGTGTGCAAAACGCAAATTACTCCATGAGCACAAATCTGCTTCGGTGAGCAAGTCACATTTCATTTGACAGAGAAGAAACCAGGGTTTTTTTAAGGCTTATGAAATTTCCTTTGCACCTTATTAAGTTATGTGGCTTTGTGCTTTCCGTCTGACTTGGACACTATTTTCTTCTCTCCCTCTTCCGAGTATAATGTCTTCCTCAGAAGAATAGGCAGTGGCCTGAGATCAAAGATTTATTTGTTCTGTTGCTAGTTGACCTATTGGCACATGCCGATTTGTTGCAATTCAAAATTAGTCACAGTATTTACTGACTCTGTGCCCACTTGGTAGTTGGATATTATGCACTGGAGTTGGCAGATACAGCAAAATCAGTGGCATCGTTTATGAGGGGTGGAGAGGTCAAGAGATGGAGTGACTTAGGAGCATTGGGCTCATATCAGTAAGATGTAACTGCAGTACCTTCTCCAATACAGTGAGGAGTAAGATATGGACCTGCAGGGCTTAATGAATCCCCCCTCATCAGGGCCAGACCACCCTAAGTTCAGATGTTTCAGATGCAGATTTAGCTCCATTTGGGATCCACAAGCTGCATTTTTTTTTTTTTTTTGCCTTCCTACTCATCACTTGCATTTTCTAAGTTGGTCTTTGACCTGGGGGGCCCATATGCCATGAAAACTAGAGTTTTATTAGGTTACTGGTTCACATAATGGGTCTACATGGGGTTTGCTAAGAATATTTGTGTTTTCAGGGCTTTTGTTGTGGTGTTGATATTTCAGAAGAGAGCAAGGGAAGGTGCTGAGTGAGAACTGTGGATGCATTAAGCAGCTGGTGTATATTTCTACATTAGAAAGCATAAATGTGAATCCTTAGCAGTTGCTTCTTAGGGCAAAGCAGAACTGCATTTTAGTTGGTCTGAGACTGCTGCTTGATGCTGCACTGCTGGCAAGTGTTTGTCCTTAATAGTGACTGCTGTTCTGCATCAGAGTTTGGTGTCACAGGGCTGATCTCCAGATCTCAATTTCCTTCATGCTTAGTGCTCAAAGCAGAGCACCAGAGACCCTACGCTAAGCACTGTGGGGGTTTGCCCTTCAGGAATGCTTCCTCCTGTACGCCTGGAAAAAAGAGGGTAAACTGCAACCAGATAACATGCTTCCTTTTGAGTCCTAGTCCTTTTTAGGCCCTGTTGCATTTAAGTAATGCTCAGTCATCCTGTGAATCTTACAGTCTTTCCTTTGAGGAAGAACCTGCGGCTTGGATTTCCCTAAGCAAACTTTCCATTTTGCTGGGAAAAGTTGCTGTTTTTAAAGGCTATTTCATGCCTTTGCTTCTCTGACTGTTGCTAGCAGAATGCCAGATCTCTGGTACAGAGGATTTCTGGATTTCTCTGTCCCTTCTCAAAAGTATAGCAATTCAGAACTTACTACAAATAGTTCTGCTTGCAACAGCAGATTACAAATGTATCAATGATATGAGAGGAATGTGATAATTTACTTATTTTTTTTAATAACATCTTGCCTCCTAGGATCTTAAAGTGCTTTTAGAACTTCAGTCAAACTCTGAATCTCCTTGGTCCTTGTTGCTTTTATTCAAATGCAGAGAAAACTGAGGCTCCATGGGTGGAATCTGGCCTTGTTTGGAGGTAGAGATGCTGCAGTAGCTGGTCAGGTGCCTGTGGTCTGAGTTTGAGAAAAGCAGAGCACCTGCAAATCTGGATAATTGTTGGAAGAGACCAGGTTTCTGAGCAACACTGGAAAATGGTGTCCAGTGCCTGAGGCCAGAAACATTGGCTGGGATGACATCCCCATCCTGTCATGGTGAATCTGTAGTGAGCCAAGACTGGAACCCACAGAAATGCTGGAGCGCCCCCTCTGAAATCTGTCCCACAAGGATGGATTTTGTGGGGTTTTATGGAATTTGTACAATGTATTCCCTGCTTCACCCTACCTTGCACCATCTTGAAATGGTCCCTATCCTTATGCAGGGCCAGGACTTCTCAGGTCAAGGGCAGACCAAGGAGCCTAGCCATGGTTGCTTTTTGATCTTTTAAATGCCAGATCCATGCCCGCTGCCCAGTGTGGTTTGCCTCTAGACAGCAGCTGACAGATCACACCATCTCTGATCCACCCCTGAGATTTGGGAGCTGTGGTGGGGTCCTGACTCCTACCCTGGTAAATCTGCTCCATTAATAGCTATCAAAGAGCCTGAAGTTTCCATCCGAACTTTAGCTGGCTTTGCAGTGAGCTGGAGGATTAAAGACTGTTGCAGGGGAAGGGAAGGAGCAGCCACGGCTCACCCGGAATAGCCTGACCTATTGACGGCACGTACCAGCCTGGGGAGGGGAGTTGTCCTGTGAGCTCATGGGTTATTAGCAGTGAGCACAGACATGCCTGTGGTCAGCAGCACACCCAGGGCTATCTGCTCCATCCCTGGCTGGTTTAGGGGGTCCAGCGGGATTTGTTAGTACAGCTTGCCTGTACAGCTCTTTGATGGGAGAGCCGGAAGCAGGCTTGAGGGCCAGCCAGCCTTGTGGAGCCATTGTTTTATGCTGCTCAGATGACTTAGGATTTACCCTCTGGGTTGTTTGTATGGGGCAGATCTGTTTTTGAGGGAGAGTAGTATGAGAAGATAACACCTGCCCTGCTGTAACCCAGGGCTGTTGTCTCTCCACTGTGTCATAGCAAGTAAGAAAGGGATCAGGGTGGGCTATGTGGCTGGGACTGACCTATAGGGCCAGCAGGTGTGGGGCACTGCATTCATCTACCAGGTGGGGGAATAGTGCAGGAAGCAAGAGCAGGTTTTTTGGTGTAGCCAGGCATTCACTTCTCGTAACCTCTTTCTTGTAACTAGTTTTGTTTTCCTTGCATTTTTGCTCTGCCGGCATCCCCAAGTCCTCTGTTTCACCCGCCTCATGTCACCACTGTAGAAAAATGCAGGGTTTCTTCTTGCTTCCTTCCCCCTCATTCAGCGCTGCTTCTCAGCTGAGCATTGCTGTTGCAGCAGGAGTTTTTTTTCCTGAGAGATAGACTGTGTGTTAGAGCCCTCTCCATTGTGCAGCATTTTACAGGACTTGCGCAGAGTACTTCAGCATAGTGGAACAAGATCTTCTCAGCTGGCTGGATGACCCCAGACTCAGTGTGCATGTCCGCCAAGGAGCAGTGGAACTGAAGATTAACTTCTTGGACATGCAGGAAGCAGGCACGTGGCTGTCACAATGAATAATCTGTGGGTGCTGCTCAGTGTCTTACACCAGGAAGCACTGAGGCTGTTCTAAACCTTTGACCCTGGTGACATACTCCAGATTCCTCCTGTTTAAACGGTCTCTTTCTCTCCCCTCCAGGCCTGAAAGCATCTCGTCTCTTGACTAGCCAGACAGATGCATTGTCCCATAAAAAGCTCCTTTATATCCCCAATAATTCTATTGATCTGCACATTAGCAACATAATTCTGCTTTGGAATTTGCAGCTTGCGTACTTTGTTGTTGTCAGTGATGGCTCTTTGGACATCTAGGAAGTCCCCCAGCAGGTGGGAAATCCGTGCTCTGTGGATCTGGTAGCCTAGGCGAGTACAGCTGAGTGCAGGGCCTTTGAGCAGCATCCTTTCTGGAAGAGGTTCACCATACCACCTGATGTGAAAGATGAGGCCATACTGAATCTTTCTGTCCTGCTGGCATGGCAGAGGAACACGTAGCCTCCGCAGCATTGTTGCTGTAGCATGCATTCCCCTTCACTGGAGCAGATGAGCAAAGGAGGCACTGGTGGCTCATGTATAGGACTCTGCCTGTCCAACCAATGTTGCTGCTTCTGCTGTCCAACAAGCTCTCACATGCCGAGGGACTGAGAGGAAGAAGTGAATATTTGTGCTGTCTATGTCCTGCTGCATAGACAGGTTTACCAAGCACATTTAGGTACTTGT
Source organism: Cariama cristata (assembly GCF_000690535.1). NCBI lineage: Eukaryota > Metazoa > Chordata > Aves > Cariamiformes > Cariamidae > Cariama > Cariama cristata. The sequence goes on along the minus strand of NW_009593059.1, from coordinate 65,630 downwards.
AGCTGCAGTGTTTGTTGCTGTTGCTTGAGCTGTAGAAAGTTGTGCTTCTAGCTCTGGAGGTTTTTGGTTCAGTCCTTGGACACAAAGAGGACAGTCTTCATCTGTGTGACCTTTCCCCTCCTTTTGCTGACACTTGAATACCTCAGCAATTCCTGGAGGTGAAGAGAGGCTGTTGAACAGGGGGAGAGTGAAAAACAGTTATTCCCTCCTAGGCATTGAATCCCAGCCTAAATAAGAGGATTTATGAGCCAAGTGCTGAATGACTGCACTGATTTATCGTGTCTAGTGCAGGAGTCAGTGTGGTCACGGTGAGCTCGGAATATCCATGCTTATATGAGGGAGAGGGGAACTGAGATTAGCCAAATAAACATAACACGAATGTCCTCCATCTTAGCAGTGTAAAAAGATGTGAGTGGGCCAGTAGGGACATTGGCAGTTGAACTAGATGATTGTTGTAGGTGATTTCCAACTGAAAATATTCTATTGTATTCTACATCGTGTTGCATGGACCTTCTCAATGCCATTCTGGGGACAAAACAGGAAAGTATAATCTCTGCCCTGCAGGGGAAATATCCTCTTTACATTCTCTGAGGAGATCCACAGGTAGCAAAGGAAGCTGGTTTTGGTGGGTGTCATGGCTACCTGGCAGTTCCTCAGAGTAGCTGGTCTGGGGACACTTACTAGTGGCCTTTCTGTAGACCTGATGGCAGTTACACGCACCTGCTTTTCCATCTTGACCCTCTTTTCCCCAAGAGGGGCTGAACATGATGGCTGAGATCTGTGGCTAAAGGACTGCTGTGCTCGGCAGAGCAAGAGAGACTTCAGCTTTCCAGTGCTTTCTGCCTCTTGGGCAGTCATGCATTCGGCAACCAGGGCTCCTTTGCTTTTTGAGGTGTTCCCTTGGCAGCCTTTCTAGCCCACCTTTGGCTCCCCAGAACTTCCCGTGACTGCAGACTGGGTGGGCTTTTCTCTGTTTTTTGCTGGCCCTGCGAGACAAAGCTTTTTTTTTTTTTTTTTTGGCATGGTCGGGTTTTATTTTTGGTTAACAAAGATGATGTAGTCAAGCTTAACCAGCTACAGTTTACATCCTTGTCTCCCTGCTGCTGGAGCTGCTTGGGGCACGACAAATAGCTGCTGCCCTCCTCCACAGCTGCAGTTTGCCAAGCCTTCTTGTGATGGACCTACCTTCCTGCCTGGAAAATGAAATGCTTTTTTGTTCAAAGCCTGGGAGCGATCCACTTAGCTGCATGGAGAGATCATTAAGAGAGAAGGGTGATAAGAGAAGTAGTCTGATAAGGAATTTTTTACAGGCTGTGGGAAGCTGTGCTGTGCAGGGAGGTGGTGAGAGGAACAGGACTGGCTGCTGACGCTCTCAGATGTGACACTTGGACTGAGTGTCACATTGATTTATCATGTAAGGTCCCCAGTTGTTCTCAACAGCCAGCTCCTGCCAAGCATGTGCATAGTGAGAAAAGGTGGGAAGAAGGTGGGACTTCCACTGCTCCAACCACCTTCTCTATCTAAGGAGGTCTCTGCATGGCTTTCTGTGTTTGAAGATAGTCCCGCTGTTCTGGGAGCAAAAAAATCCAACCCTGTGTGGACCAGAGACTAGTGTTAAATCAGGATAAGTTAATCACACCACACAAGGCATATTAGGGATGTGGTTTCTTTCTTGCTGGAGATGAACAACTGGGTTGCCATTGCCTGTCTGCAAACAGCATTAGACAAGGAGAAACCTCAGTCATACTCTTCAGTATACCAAAGTGTAAGAAGTCCGAGTTTGTCCTGATTCATCTGTAAGTTGTTTTTCAAACTGTGACTGTGTGGAGAAATATTCCAGAAATTCTGAGTGCAAGAATAAGAGGATCTTTTTAACTTTCCTTATTTCAGCCTCGTGAGCAATAACTTGCAACTGTTTCTTTGTCTGTGCTTTGCTGTATCTGTGTTTGAAGTCTCCTATCTTTCTCCTCTCTTTCTGCAGGTCCTTCAGAAGCTTGGGAAAGCAGATGAAACAAAAGATGAGCAGTTTGAACAGTGCGTGCAGAACTTCAATAAACAGCTGGTAAGATAATTAGCAATATGTAATTACACCCTGGGTTTCAGCATTAGCTTCCAGTCATCTGCTGCAATATGCAATTAAAGCCCATTAAATTAAATGATGCCATAGGCCTATTGAAGTGTCCCACAACTTGTAGCTGTTCACTTATGAGAAATTACACTGTGTCTTCCAGTGTCCCTGTCATGAAGTCAGTGAGAGTGTGTGCTGAGAAATAATACTTGTTCTAGACCCAAGTTTAGGAAAAGAAGTAGCTCAACCAGAGCACTTCCTTCAGTTAGCAACTGCTTTGTAATGTCATTTTTCGTGCTGGGTTGGAAGCAGAGATATAAGAGCAACATTGTGTCTGAAAGATGGATAAGATGGGAAACTGATTAGAAATAAAAAAAAAAAAAATGGAACAAGGCAGTTCCGGTTTCCTAAGTGCAGTGGAGGGCAAAAGAGACAAAGCAAGCAAATGATGAAAAGGGAATCCTTCCATGGCTAAGATGTAAATCTAACTTTGCCCCATCCTTGCACAATCACTGTGTCAGACCTGGATCATTATTCTTTCACGTGTCTGTTTCATCCCTATATTTTAACAGTTCAGCAGTTTTCCCCACCCTCCTACTTAAACAGCAGTAGGTTTATGTCTTGAACTGAGTGTGATTTTTTTTTATCTGGAACTTTCACCTTCCCAGAGGAGGGGAAAACATCAGTTACCCCAGGGGATTTGCACACTGGTGCTTGGTATTAGGGGAAGTGTTGCTTCTGTTTCATGGCACGAAATCTGTGCTACACCAAAGCTGAGGTGGTGCTGAAGAAATCTTTTAACCCTTTGTGCCCTGATATATTTAGGGCCTTTTTCTGGAGCTGTTAGCGGCAGCTGCATCTTGTCTGTTAAGACTCAGCAGATGTGGTTATGTGTCGCAAAACCAGCTGAGAAGGTATTTGCTACAGCTGAATATAATGAAAATCTTTCAGTCTGACTTTGACTTATGTATAACTGGAGCTGACTGCAGATTCCTGGAGACTAATGCTCATTCTCTTGGCAGCAATAGTAGTTACTGCTCCAGAAGTTCATGCAACATCTCTATAGCATGTCCACCAATGATACTCTGTTGCACACAGAGGAATACAGTTTGGCTTCTTGCTGATGACATGACATTACCAGGTGTGACTTTCCTGTATCATTTTTAAGTATCAGCAGTCAGGAAATAACCTTTTAAAAGGAGAAATACAGAAAAACTCAAATCGAGACTTCTTGATCTGGCTGGCTGGAGTGGCTTTTCAATTTCCAAAGCCACAAGTTCTAGTGGTGCACCAAGAAACCTGTTAAAGAAGCACTGCCTCGGTACCACTTACAGCTGAATTTCTTTTCCTGTCTTTCAGGGGCAGGCCATGACCTAAATTCTCCAAATAATTTACCAAAGGAGCTGGAGGCTGCTGTGCATTTGCTGCTTGGAGTCTGTTGGTTTTGCTTTGGCTGTCAGTTTCCCTATTACTAAAATAAATGCAAACAATGCCTGTTTTACTGGGCAAACCATAAATGTGAGTTAGCTGGATTCTTAGGATATCGAGGGCTGAAGAGTTGTTATGATGCCAAGCCAACTAGGGAAAAAATTTCTGTTATATGTACATATATACAGACTTGTTTTTATATGTATGATACGTGTGTGTAGTATAGCTATGGGTGAAATTTCTATGGCCTGTCCTTACAAAGTCTGCTCTAGTGGAAATCTAAGTCTGGAGAAAAGCTGATCTTTTGCTGCAGGCTTGTGACAAAACAGCTCTCCTGTGGAACTGGCTGGAGTGTGACCAGGCAGTGGCCTTGTTTGCTGCTTGATTTAGAGGCTCCTCTGACTCTAATAACTGTGTTGGGCCACTTTGACACATGTTCCCATGCATGGGTTGCCAATGAATGGAGAGCAGGTCTCAAAACCACTTATTTTCAGCTAGGGCGTCTTTGGTTCTCTCAAATGGTGGTTGAGTGGACATAAGGGAAAGCATTGCACTTCCCAGGTCTCTGTCCATTCAGGCTTATATAAGAGAACCACTCAGAGGTCTCTGAATGGTCAGAGCTTTTTAGCTCAGAAAGATGGATTTGCTGTGTGGCAGAGCTGGACATAACCATGCTTCTGCAGGGCTACAGGACTTCCCTGTGTCTCTTGAAGGCTTGATAAGCAGCACAGCTGGCCACCGTATTACCCCCTCGTGCCAGATTATCTTTGGCAATTAACCTCACAAAACCTTCACTTGAAGGCTCCCCCCTCCTTTGCTTTCCCAGTGCCACTTGTGTTCAGGCACTTGCACAAGAATCTGTCCGGGAAATTGTCCTTGCAGACCTGGGAATAAGAGGCCTGCTGCAAAGGTGTGACATGGCCCCTGCCCGAGGCATGCTAGGCTTTGGCTTCTCTTTCTCTGGGTCTGAAATACCCACTGGAGAGACAGAGAGTGGGAGGCTGGTGGCAGCCCTTACACCTGGTGCTGTGTTGTGTTTCTGCCTGGCAGAGGGGTTGGGTCTTGATACCCTTCATGAGCTGTCGCTCGTGTGGAAGTTCTGGGTTGGTTTACAGTATTTCACACCAAACACGAGAGGCAAGCCGCTGCTGGAATGGGCTGCATCCATCTCTGCCTGTACCCCATGGTATTTGGCCCAGGCTCAGCCTACAGGGCAGGCAGCGTGGACATAATCTTTGTTCTTGCAGTGTAGGTTTGACTGTGGCCCACTACAGTCAGTGACTGAGAGGCTCTTTCTTTCCAGGCAAGAACCCTTCATGCCCAGCAGTTTCCGCTTCAGCCCTATGTGGCAAAATGAGTTTAACAGCTTGCCTGGTAGTCCAGGATGGGAGCTTCTCACCAGTTGTTCATGCTTTGTGTCTTAGCAGCTCTGAAGTTTTGCTGAGTTGGGGCTTATCTGGAGCTGTTGTTTCAATGCTTCCCCCTGCCCCTACTTGCTTTATAATTCCACAGTCTATAACATAATTCCAGCCCTATATTAATCTAATCCTGAGTAGGACATCACCATCCCTCCTGATAATAAAAATCCTTCCCGTTGGAACTGCAAAACCAGGGAGGTTATGTAAAGAAGGAGTTGTAGTCTAGTATTAGGATGAAAGACTTTCTTTTGAAGATTGGGGAAAAAGGGCTTGTAGTCTAGTATTAGAATGAAAAAATTTCTTTTGAAGATTGGGGGGAAAAAAGGGTTGTAGGAAACCTGTATACTACCAAGAAACAGCTCTATGGAAAATTACATGCTTCACTAGGGCTTGGTGAAAGATATTGTAAATAACAACCCCCCAACAAAACAAGAAAGCCCAAAAAGATAGCAAACCACTCTTGTGTTTTTCCTTCACAGCTATAAGTAATAGGTGGTTCATTAGGTCTTTGGAGAGAGAGCTCTTCCAGCCTCCCAAGCATAGCACATATGTTTTTAAATATGCATCTTCCTGTACATCCTGTCCTTCATATTATACCTGGTTGTGTTATACGCTCACAGGACAGGGTTGAGTTACACTGTGAATGCAAGTATGACAATAGCTGCTCAAACAAGATGGCACTTGTGTGTTTGAGTAGAACAACTTACTGTGGTCACTCCTGTGTCAAGACAGGAGTTGTGCAAAGGTTTTAAGTCAGTTTGTTAGTGCAGAGACGAGAAATGAATATGGGGTTCAGAATTGGCACTGATTTTCCATTTTTATCCTAGTTTTCCTTTTGTGGAGTTATGCTATATATATACATACACACACACTATTTCTTCTTTCTTTATGTTCTTGCAATTTAAAAATTACTGTGCTATTAGATTTTTCAACATCTTGAGATTCAGCCATACCTCTATGACTTCCCTCTGCGCATTCTTAAACTCTTCGATAACTGTGAAGTGGATTAATTTTCCAGATTCCAGTTTAACTCTCTTCCCTACTATTTTTACCAATAGTTTATGAAGCATCTCTTAAATGAGCACTCAAGGGCGTTGAAAGCTTCTGTTTTATATGGTATTTGCCAGTGTCTGACTCCATTGTGAGAGGTGTTTATGCAGAATTGTGGCTGTTTATGCAGAATTGACAGCTCACTGTAGCCTGTTTGAAGAAAGCAGGTGCTGCATGCACAGAGAGAAAGCAGCTGCCAGAGTTTCTTGGGAAAGCATTAATCCTTAAAATAATAAAAAGAAACCATTGTAGCAAGTGAGGGAAATGCTTTACTGGTGGACAAGAAATAAAGCAATGGAAATGTCAAAGAGGTACTTTAATGGGAAGCCCAGGTGCCCAGGGGAGCTGGGGGAACAGGATTCATAGCAAAACTCTGAACATGGGCTTCTCTTTGAAAGTCTTTCTGCCTGCAGATATTACAAGGTGTAAAATCTCTTCACTCTCCCTGACAGGCTTGGTACTTCTAAGAGGCTTAGGTAACCCCATAGTCCTAGAGATCAGCTGTAAATCTGACTTGAAATGTCAGCAAGAGGTGACTGAGGAAGACCACTCCAGTTGCAGGATGCAGCACTGCATGTTGGCTGACTGCACATTGTGGCGAGACAAGTGGTGTTGAGGATGCCTGGACAACACAGAAGGCTAGTTGTGCATTGCTGCAATTGTGCACACTCCAGTATTTGGGCACTGACTTGCAGGTTTTTCAGGTAGTACATCTAAAAAAATCTTGATTTGATGTTTAATTGTGATGCCAGTGTACCTCTTGGAGGATACTTTTGTCCCCATGACTTTGGGACTGGGTATCGAGACTTCAAGAGTTCATGAGTTTGGGTTGTGTCGTGTGCTGCTGTGGCAGGACTCAGGCCAGGCTGGGCTCAATTTTAGAGGTGGTTTCTGATTTTAGATGTTATAACTTTGAGAGTTACAGTTCTAGACATTGCAGTGCCCAAGTGTGTGGTGGGCAAGTTCCGCAGAGGACCTTCCCTGCAGTTAGTTTCTGATAACCTCAAAGTTGTGTGTTCAAATTTAGTCATTCTTAAAAATTATACAGCTGCAGGATAATAATGTATCAATGTGAGGGATTTTGCATGATAGTTTCTTGTGTGCCATTTTCTCTTGTGTTCTGAAATCTCATCTTTCCAGTTCCAGTCTGTGATTTCTAGGACGGACCAATTCTAGGCAGACAGCACTGTTTTCCTCTAAGACTTTTTTGCTTCCTGCGTTGGGCACAAGCTAACACACGTTACGGCTTGATTGAACTGCTGCTTGTCAGCACAGCCTCCCTGATGGTCCTTTCTGTGTGTACTCTTTAATTACTCTGGCATCTCTTCCCTCGTGTTTCTGATTGCACTGTTAGGAAAGTCTCATCTGCCCAGGTTTCCACATTCACCATAAGCCAGCAAAAAAAGCTCTACATTTGTTTGCTCTGTGTTTTAAGAGCTCCTAGGACTTTTGCAGTAGATGCGGTCATTATTCCTTTCCTCTTGTACTCTCTTTGGGTCAGTTCCCAATGCCTCTCCAGACTAGGAGTCTGACTTTTGTTTATGAAAGTGGCCAGCTCTTTCCCATCCCTTATTTCCTTTGTTGATGGCAGTAGGAAGAGAACAAATGTGAACTCATCCAGAACTTTCGAGGCAAGGAAAACAAATTGGGCCATAGGGTTAGAAGCAGATGGATTTCTCCACAAAGCTATGCTAGCACTGCCACTTCAACAGCTGGGCAGATTTAGCCTCTGCTTAGAGAGCACAGCTGCACTGAGAGCACAAAGGATCACAGCATGGGCTCAGTTGAGGCAAGAGGTGCCTGAGTGGTGGGGAGGGCTGATGGGAAACATCTGCTTTTGAAGCTAGTAGCTCTGAGGCAGCTGTCAGATGTCCTGTGAGCTCCCTGTCTCTGGAGTTGTCTTCAGCTGTCAAAATTTGTTATGCTGAGGCCCCACCAATGGGACACAAACTGGGAAAGAAGGAGAGGAACAGCAGCAGGCTGAGGAAGGTGTGAGGTGTAGCTGTCATTTTCCTGCGTTCTTGTTTTTAACTGATAATTTGGGGGATAGTGAGGATCCAGTGAGATCCCACGGGGCAAGAGAAACCCTTTTATATCAGAGATCTTTGTCTCTCCAACTTTTTTCTGTACTGCTTTCATACTCCAGAGGTAGTTTGTACAGGTGTCCTCAATATATGCTCCTTCCCTTCCTTTGACATGCTCTGTGGTGGTGGTGGTCAACTTCTCAAGCCTTGCTTTTATCCTCCTTTCATTTCTGTTTGTATAGCGTCACTGTGTGGATTTGAGAGTATTTCCCTGTCTGCTTTGCACCACTATCAATGACATATGGCAAGGTGGAGGGGAGATGGGCCTGAGTGTGCTTGTCCTAGTGCAGGAGAACAGTTGTATGGGGAGCGCATGGATGTATCTGTATCTGGGCCAACTTTGTTGTAAAAATCTCCACAACCCTTTCTAGTCTGGGTTCTTGTACTGTACTCACCTGTGTCATCTGAAGGTTCAAATTGGCAAAACTCAGCCCAGCTTCTGGTTTTAATCCTTTGTTTCCTAGTGAGTGAGATGTGCTGCTGGCAGGCCACCTCCACAATGAAACTGAAGAAAAAGAGGATTAATTCTGTATTTGCAAACCCTGCTGCACACGACAATTTAGACAGGATCTTTAGGCAAGTCAGAGGTCCCTTGTGCCCACTTTGCACTGGGGTTTTAGTTTGTGTTGTGGCAGGAAAAAGTAGTGAGGTAAACTGCTTCCAAACCAATACAAAATAAATCAATTGCATCTATTTTCTGTATCCTACAGATTCCCTTCAGTTACATTTGTTGTGTAGTCTCACTAGCCCTTGGCTTATAAACTAATTGTTGCCCTTAGGACCCTCTGTAGTTGCTTGTATGAAAGCAAAACACAAAAGCTGGCTCTGCCGGGAAGAGCAAATCACAGCTTTACCCACATCAAGTTACTTGGTACCTTGGTGGTATTGTTGGCCAAACATGCCTGCAGGTTATTGTCTATGGGCCTACCAAGTCAGAGGGCTGTGTGGTCTCCCTGTTTATGTTTTGTGTGGTTGTAGGGCTGGCATGTAGCCCACCTGCAAGACTGTTTTTCTTTATTTAGAAATGCTCGACTCCTGCTTCTAACAATCTCTTTATATGGGAGAGTAACTGATGGTCTTCTGCTTGCATTCACAGTCCGAAGGCACGAGGCTGCAGAAGGACCTTCGAACTTACTTGGCTTCCGTAAAAGGTAAGGAGTGCATAAGCAGAGAATCATTTCCTCCGTAGTGCTTACCTACACAGTGAGGTTTCTGCAGTCATCTTCTTCTGGTGTTTCCTCAGGTGTGAGTTATAGGCAAGGTCAGCCTTGTCTGGGTTGGGGACCTTTCAGAATCCTTCAGGACCAGCTGGGATGGAATGGGGTTGTGCTTTGATGCCAAACAGGTGGTGCTGTCTTGGCAGATAGACTCTCATATCTTCTGCCTAGGGGAGGTTGAACACAAAGGGTTTGATGCAACTGCTTCCTTTGTTCTTTTCTCCCTCTGGTTACCTTCTGTCTCTGTGTTATCAAGGGTCAGACAATTCTGTAAAGAAGAGCTTAGCATTTGTTATAACCCATCCAACACCTCCTGCATTACCATTCCTCAGGATGAGGGTTAAACTGTGCATTAAAATAAACTCGTTAAATGTGCTATTTCCCTCTTTCTGAAGCAGTTCCCTCTTCTTTCCTAGCCATGCACGAGGCCTCCAAGAAGCTGACAGAGTGTTTGCAGGAAGTTTATGAACCAGATTGGCCTGGGAGAGATGATACAAATAAAATAGCAGAGGTAAGACTCTGTTTGGGATGTGGGGTCACCAGGCTTGGTCTGTCAGTGGACATGAGCTTTGGAAGCTGTGTCTGTGCACCACATTTCTTCAGGCATATGGCTTTGCAGAAGAATTGAGAGAGACAAACTCAGCATTGGGAAGAAGGGAAAGCTGAAGGCATGTGGCCTGTATTTTTGTCTCTGTAGTGCACTGTCCCCAGATGCTTGGATGCTACACAGACCCTTATGCCTGCAAGCAATTTGTTCCCCCAACAGTGGCTAAACATGGACAGAGGATGTCAAGAGAGAGTTGGTAGGGTCAACTGGATATATTGCTTATGTTCTGTGCAAGAGAAAGGGGAAGCTAAATCTATGGCCAAAGCATGATCAGAGCAGCCATTGTGTAGCTGCAACAACCTCCCACTCACAGCAGTACCACCAGCTGCCATATTTTAGTTGCCACCTTGTTTGGCTGAGCATGTGTCACTCCAACCTACTGTTCTCGTTCCTTGGTGAGGTGGTGCCTGGCCAGCTTGCCAAGGTGTTTTCTGTGGGGCTTAGGGCACAGCCTGTCATTTGACAGCTTAGATCCCGCTTGACATGTGTGTGTGGTGGGTCCAGCTGGAGGCAGGTGCCCTCTGCTTTCTTGCTCAGCTGTTGTGCTGAGCAGCAGCTGTGGCAGTTCAACTCCGTGGATTCATCTGCTGTGAGGCTGCAGGGCTGGACTTATCTGCAGTTTTCTGTGGCATTGGAGCAGTGGGGAAGGAATAGAGAGGAGAACAGGAGAAGGATTCTTCCCTTCCCCTGCATTTCACTGCAGAAAATTTCACCTGAAATAACATCTGCATCTTGCCCAGGAAATACTGACTTCAAAGCAGATAAATCAAACAAAACCTGAACATTTCCAGGTCAGTTTTTGCATTAACATGGAAACTTTTCATTAGGAAGTGCTGTTGCAGTAAATAATGGAGTTGTAATTCAGCTAGCTCCACTTCACGTTCTCTGTTGGCCTTTTTTCTCTTCCTGAGCTACTGTGGTGCCTCCTGGGAGGCTCTCCCGTCAGAGAATTTGAGCTAGAGAGGTCAAAGGGAGCATAAGACCTGAGAACTAACTGTAGCTACTCTGGGGGTCTCCAGGACTATTTCCAGCCTTCCACCTCCCCCTTTAATGCCTTTGTTTATGTTTCTGTCTTTCAGGAAAAGACAAGCAGGAGAAAAGTGCTATTCCTGCCCCAAAAAATAATAAATTCCCACATAAAGTAGGCATTGTTCCTGAATATTTTAGCCGAAACCCTTTGTTCAATTGGAAAAACAGGAGAGGGGCAATTGCCACCTAATCCAAGGTGTTGACAGGAAGTTACTGAGCCTAAGATAAGATCAAGGATAAAGCGTGTACAGGTTAGGGTGCAAGCCTTGCATGTGACCTCCATTGGGTTGTGGAGGCAGGTGGTGTGAGGGCTGAAGAGTACTCGAATAGCTTTCCGTTATTGTTCATTATCCTCCAGAAAGCTGTGTTGTAATGAAAAGCAGAAAATGGTGCCTAGTGTTGTCAGATGTCCTATTTTTGTGGCTGCTGGGAGAAGGAGGTAAAGCCAGCCTAACCTTCATCCTCCATTCTGTTGTATAGACTTGGGTTAGCACTGCAGGGGAAAAGACAGTCCCTCAAAGGAAGCTTCACAAAGGGTGCTGTGTCCTTGTAGAGGTCACCTGAAGTAGCAGCTTTCTTCTCTGTTTCTACATTTCGGGCATGACCTCAGTTTTCAACTAACTGCTCCTTAGTTTTTCCAAAGAAATCACTATTTCTTAAGAGCTCTGGGTGACTGAAATTGTTGACTGTAGTGCTCATAGAGAAAAACAGAAATGTAGAGCTCTGCATTCGTAATAGTTAGCTTGTTACTTTTGTTTTTCAGAACAATGATCTCCTCTGGACAGATTTCCATCAGAAGCTGGTGGATCAGGCACTTCTGACTATGGATACATACCTTGGCCAATTTCCAGATATTAAAGTAAGATTCTCTTTAAAACTTTTGATGTACAGAATCACGGCAGATGAAATCTCATAAGAATCCATTTCTTGCATCCGCATCTTCTTTAGGAGGATGTATGTGCTGTGCTGCTGCAAGCTGTCCTTTTACAGCAGCCAAGATCTTTGCAGCTCTGGGTCATGTGAAAATGTTATGTTCTCCTTTGGGCTTGAAATGAGAGTGAAGAATCCAGGGGAAAGATGCTGAAGAGAAAACATATGTGTAAAACAGGAGGATCCATAAAGTTTCCTATTATATTGTAGTGCCAGAGGGCAGTGTCAATAAAAACTTACAAGCTCTCAGTATCTCTTTTTGATCCTTTGTTTTTTTAACTTCCTTGTGAGTACAAAGCATTGTGGAAGCAGTTAGTGGCAAATGCGCTTTATAGGTAGCGGCTGGTGTGGAAGGCAGATTTCTGCATTCCCTGAAGTCCTGCTGTGCATATAACCAGCTTGTTGTAGGGAAGGGGCAGTGCTGGATAGGCATCTTTTTGAGGGAGATTGTATCCAAGGTCCTGGGTTTGTATGATGTCCCGTGAGCTTCCCTTCCCCCACAGTTAGATCCTCTCCATTCCTTTTGAGAAGGTTATGTGGGAAATGTCTTTACCATATGGAAGCACTAGTAATGATATCACCATATGGGAAGTATCAGCTTGGCTACTTCCCAGTGAAAACAACCCTTTCCCCACCACATGTCTCTTAAAACATTTGTCAATATTTGTTGCTTCGAGAAGATTGTGCTGTATCAAAGAGGGACAGGTCATAGGCTTGTAAAATGAGCCCTAACAGCAGTGTCCTTGTCTCTCGGGGCTCCTTGGTTTTGCTTCATTTTTCCAGCCTCTTCTGTTACTGGAAGTCTGAAGTGGGGAAGGGCAAAGAGGCTTGCTGTTGCTTTCCACCTGCTCAAGGCTGTAGAGCCGATTGCTTTCTGTAGTGTGATGCCGTGTACCTCAGCAGCACAGAGACTCATGCACTGCTTCCTAAGCAGAAGGTTTTATTTCAGGCTTGCTGTAGTTTCAGACTTCTGCACTGCTTCACTCCAAATGACATTTTACCAGCCTTGTTGGCTGTGCACTGAGTCACCTCAGAGTGTCACTTTTTCCCATGCTGAGGATATTCAGGATTTCTTCATTCTGCTGGGGTCCTGCCGAGGTTTTGCAGTAGGATTTTAAATGGAGTGCAAGACTGGGACCGCCCAAATACCACCAAAACTCAAGGTGTTAGGCACTGAGCTCCTATGGATCCTTTCACTTCCCAATGGTCCATGAAGGTGTTTATTACTAATGTTCCTTTCTCAGTCTTCAGATGATGCTCTAGAAAACGGGAAGTTAAAGCAATTTTATGCATAATTTAAGTAATGCTTTAGAGAGAGTACTACTCACCTCTGCTTCCCTTCCTAAAATGAGCGAGAATTCTGTTGGTTCCTACAATAAGATATGGGTATGTTTCACAAGAGTTGGCTATTTGTTTAAAATGGACTTTTAGTGGTATGAATTTAAAAAGGTCAGTATGTTTTTATTGGTAATTCAGCTGGATGCATCATCCTCCTCACCCTAGAGCAGTGAGAAGTGCTCAAATCAAGTATGTTGTCTTCAACTGGTGGAAACTCTCCTATAAGTGCTGTTGTTGAAGGGTTGCTACGGTTGTACAAAAGTGTAGTTTGGCTTCACATAAGGAATTGGAGTTCTTGAGGTTGGCAGGAAAAATATTGTAGTCCTACGTAATTTACAGAATATTTGAGTGTTTTGTTGTTGTGGTAATAGTTTTCTGGTTTTTTTTTGTTTTCCACAAAAGCAAATTTTCTGCTTTTCTTGGAATTCTGGCATTACTGTGGTAATGAAAGATGATTTATGGAGAGAAGATGATTTTAATTTAGTTATGTGAAGGCCTGCTTTTTGTTAACGGCCCAGTAATTCAAATGTGTGATGAGTTAGATCATACGTGCATTATTTTTTGTTAAATTCTAATATATTCTGAATCCTTCTTCACTTGAGGAGCTGGAAAAATTCCCTGGAGTATTTTGGACTTAAAATGGGATCCACAGCAGGTAATGTGAAAATATAGCATTCTTTTAGTAAGGAATTTTTATAAGTTAAGGGGAATAATTTTAAAATGTTGGGTGGGAAGGGGTGAACAAAGCCTCTCTATCTTCTCTAACTTGAAAAATGAGAATGCAAAAAGTACTTTATCTGTTCTTTGAATGCCAGTATGTGTAACTTCTTGAAGTAGGACTCTTGTATAGTCTATGATATTTTCTGAATAAGTTTTTGGTTGGGGTTGCAGAGTATACAATAAGAGTATAGGTCTCTGTAGTGGAATTAGCAATTTTCTGTCTTGCACTGAAACTGATGCCCTGTTTCTACTAGGTTTAAAACCAAGTATCAGTAAAGGGTGTTTTGTGGTGGTTTGGGTGTGGGGTTTTTTTTCTTTTTTTTTTTTTTTTTTTTTTTTTTAAAGCAACTTCAAATTGAGATGGATTTGTTGCAAAGCAGTAAACTCTGTTGCAGTTTAGCTTTTACCTCCAGATGGTGGGTAGCTGCAGCCGTCTTAGAGTCATACAAGGAGGCTACCCTGCAGCCTTCCAGATTTGGGCTAGGTCCCAGTACTGCCATCGTGGGCAATGGTGTGATCGGGGGTTACTCCAGGAGGACTCGCTGCCAGGTACAGATGCACTGTCTGCATTTCCACGTACTCTAGTAGAAATGTGAAGGTGGGGCTTACGAGATCGGAAGCTGCAAAAAAAGGGTAGGAGTGACTGTGTTTGAGAGATGGGTGACACTGAATCAAATGTCCCTGGTGGGGTGACAGGAAAACCTGAAAGTGGCTGTTTGCTATGTCAGAGGTGGGCAAAACTCCAGCTATCTCTACTAGTCTGGCCTGGGGGGAAAAAATCCTTTCCCTCTTAAATCCCAGATCCAGCCATGTGTTTTATCTGCTCTGTGTGTAAGATGTGTTAACTAGCATCTCAGAGATCGTCACGCTGCTGGAAGCCCCCTCCGACATCCTGTCTCTGTGCCTGACTGGCAATGTGATGTCTGGGAGGTGTCTTCTAGTGACCTCGACTGCGGGGTGGCTCAGCTTCTTCGTGATTCCTCTTTTGGAGTCAGCTGAGTGCTTTGAAATCAGTTTGGGTATGCGTGTGGCTGAGATCCTGTGGATCCGCTGTGACTCACACAGAGCTGCACCAGCATTTGCTGAAAGTGCAGAGGAGCATGTGTGGGAGACATACGAACTGGTCCCAGCTGGTCTGGCAGAAAGATCAGCCCTGAGTGCGGTTTTGCAGCTTATCTGCAGGAGCTTAGGGAGAGGAGACCGCATCTCCCTGCCAAGTGCAGTGAAGGGGGGGATTTTGCTTTTGCAAGTAAATCCCAGTACTTTCTTTACTTTCCATTTTTCTGGGTGCTGTGGTTAATTAGAAACCCTCCTGGCTCCTTGCCATGCCTTTTCACTCCAATTGTTCAGCCTGTCTCTAGACTGCTGATCACTGATGCTGGAGCAGGCGCTCTGAGCTGGAGTGGTGCTAGGCTCAGGCTAGGAAGACCTGTGCTCCAACACAGATCATCTGGGGTGTTTGTAGAGAGTGGAGGAGGCGAGGGTCTAAGGGGGATGGACGGTTCTTAAGGCAGGGCAGCCCAGTATGCCTGAGCATCGCTGAGGTGAAACTCTGCTGGGGGACAGAGCCTGAGGCACCTCAGATGAAGAAGGGTAGTGGAGGATCAGGCCACAGGCCTGACTACTGCCTGTTCTGGATTCTTACCCAGGACTTGTCAGGATTCCATTCCTGAACACAAGTCCAGTGCACAGTTGGCTCCCTCCTTGCATTTCTTACAGCTACAGTGTGTCTTGTCTGTTAGTGGCGCAGTGCTACAGGTTTTCTCTTGCACTTCTCCTGCTTAAGAGCTACTTACGATGGACAACTGCCTGTGGCTGCAGTCACGTCTGTCTGGACCTCCTGTTGCAGGGTCCAAAATGCTGCCCTAGGTATATTTTGAGCATGTGGATGAGTGCTTTCGTTCTGGCAACAAAAATGCCTTCTTTTGTTGAACTTCATCTTCTGAGCTTCTATGTGAACTAGGGCTGTGAGCTGGTTAGTTAGAATCTGGCGGCAGCCCTCAGGAGGCTCTGAAAATGATGAAGCAGGTGCCTGTAGGATGTAGGCACACAGGGGGGCTTAGGGCACACCAGAGCTACAGTTCTGAAAACATGGCTGTCATCCAGAGGTGGGACCTGTTGTTGGTTGGATCCCTTTGGTTTCCCTGGCTGGGCCCGCTTTCCTCCTGAGCAGGTCCCTCTAGAATGGTGGTTGTCACAGGTGGCTCCCAGGGCCACCTCTCTGGGCAGCCTGTGCAGAGTGTCCAGTGGGCGTCCTTTGTGGGCAGAGCATGGGGTGCTCTGGAAGCTGGGTGAAGAGGAGGGGAGGTTTTCCTGAGAGGCTTTGTGGTTTTGGCTGCTGGGGAAGGTTGTCACAACTCTTTTCTCCATCTTTTTTAGTCTCGTATAGCAAAGCGAGGAAGGAAGCTTGTGGATTACGACAGTGCCAGACACCACTTTGAAGCCCTGCAAACTGCAAAGAAGAAGGATGAAACCAAAATTGCAAAGGTAAAGCAAGAAGGCGGCTGTGCAGCCATCCTTTCATTTGGGGAGGTCTGTGTTTGCATACTGAGCGGTTTTTAAGTGCACGTGTACCTCTTCACTGGATGCGTTTTCATAGAATCACAGAGTCATTTCGGTTGGAAAGGACCATTAAGATCATTGAGGTGTCATGAACTGGTGAGGGTTTGCTAGGTATTTCCTTCCCCTCTGTTTAGTTGTCCTAGAAGGCAGGAAGGTCTCTGAGTTGATTCAGACCTACCATCATCAGTCTGCATCTCTCAGTGGCCAAGACCTAGGCGTGCATTTCCTCAGATACTGCAGGACCAGTAACCTCTGTCAGAAAAGCCTGTGTGTCTCTGGGGGAAGCACAACCTTGGAATGCCCTGGAAAAATTTCCAGTTTGTCTACTTCTTGGGGCTCTGTCTCCCTAGCTTAGAGCAGTGGCAAGAGTAAGTATTTGAATGTTGCTTAAGGTTGGTTATGTTTGTGAAGTCCTCTGGTGTTCTAGAACAGACCCTTAGGAGTGTGAGTTACAAGTTCATTGGTAGATGTGCACCCTATGCATACTTGATGACTGTATTCTGTTGTCGGTCACCATAACTGGATAATAAATATGGCTGAAAGCAGAAAAACAAGAGTTTTCTCTTGTCAGGGCGTGGTTTCTTTCATACCTGTGAACAGCTTGATCCAGGGTTAACCACACAGCATGCCCAACAAGGAAGTGAAGGATTTTTTTTTTTTATTAAAATACATTTCATTAAAAATAAATTTTTGATTTTCTTTTCAATGTAGCTGAAGAAAAGTGGTAGTGCTAACTTTGTTTTAGAGAAGGTGCATGGTTTGAATACTTGCTCAGAAAATGAACTGTGGATTACTCCTGTACCCTGTGTGGATTTGAACAGACATGCTCCACTCTACAGGACGGGTCTTGACACAACAGAATAGTCCAGGGCTGGGGAGACATCTTTAATTCTCTTGAGTGTGGGCCATGGCACATCAGGACTCTTCAGGCTAGAAGCAGTACAGGAAAGAAAGAGCCTGGATCTGTATCTTTTTCCAGACTGACAAGAGTTGTCATCCTTTGCTTGGAGTTATTTCTGGTAGGGGGAAATTTGGGCAATGTGAGAGATGCTAGTGTTTCTCCTGTATGGAAGAAATAAAGATGCATCTCTCCCCTGAAGCAAAAGACCTCATTTTAATGACCACAGTACTTTTATTTTTAAGCAGCAAGTCATCAATGATCTGCTCACCCAGTGCATACACTGTGATTAACCTTGACAGACAAAAGGGAGAGAGATTGATGGCTCAGGTGTCATTGCATCATTTGTGTGGCAAAGCAAGTCTTGGTTCTGTATGCAAGGCATGAGGCCCAGCTGGTTGTGCCTTCTGTTCAAAGCAGTACTTCACTGTGTTTGGGGGTAAAAGCAGAATTTCCCTGGGGCGTGGTATTATTATTGTTGTGTGCCTGTGGGATCTTTGCTGCAATGGAAATGGTTTTTGTAGGAATTCATCTACTCGGGTTGGTACCTGGCGATCTGCACCAAAAAAAGCTCCTTGCCTTTGTCATTGCTGCACTCGCTTGTGTTGCCCCAAGTGCTCAGACAAGACATTGTTAACAAGGGATTGTTTGTTGCTCTTTTGTTGAAGTATAAAGAACAGTGCAGTTTGAAGAGTGAAATGTTGAGATTTAGGATTTGGGTGCTCTGTTCCTGATTCAGCCTGTGCAAGTGTCTCTTAGTACTTGATCAGACTCTTCTCGTTAGCCAAGGAGTGTACTGGATCAGATCTTTCTACCCTCTGCGCATTAAGCCATAAACTCATGCATGGCATAATATGTGACACATTGCCCTGTCCTGATCTTGTAAAGACGGGAGCAGTGAGTCCCTAGAGGTTATGTATGTGTGCTCTTCCCAAATGGGCAGGTTTCACAGCCCAGCCTGTGGTCCCATGCTTGCAGGGCTGCGGGCAGCAGCCAGGGCTCAGCGTGCCTAGGCTGACGTGGGAACTTCACCTCTCTGTTCCTGTGACTGCGATTTTGCTCGTGTGACCTGTGAGTTGTTCCAGTGTAACGTACTTTGAAATACGATGACAGGCCCTTAGGAAAGAGAAATCTTGTTTATGACACAGCATACAAATAAATGGGAACACACTTGATTAATGTTTCATGGTATAGTAACAGAAACAGCAATGCAAGTACTTTTTGGAGCTATATGGTCTTTTTTTCTTCTCTAATATATGGATGTTCTTTTCCCAGCCAGGACTCCTGCCACTTATGCTAAACTCACAACCTGCCATTAAAATAAAGCACTGTGGATTTTCAGCTGTTGCATGCAAATAATTACGACGGTTAATTAATCCTGACCTCTCTTTAAGGAGCTCCTACTTCACAGCCACGACTCGGAAGTAGGGTTGTCTGTATGCTGGGTCACTAACAACTATATCTGTTGCTCTTTGCAGCTGCCTGGCTGGTCTGCAGTGTCCCAGCCCACACTGGAGCATTAATTACTGCTAAACTTGGCATGCTTCAAAGGATTCATAACTATCGGTCTGGGATGTTTGTTTTTTCTCTTGCCTTGGTGATACTGGTTTGGCCCAGCCTCTAAATACACTCTCTGTTGTGATTTTAATTTTTTTATCCTGAAAGATACATGTTTGTGTCTCTCTTGTTCTCTGTTTATTTTTGTCTCTTTTCACTCAAACATGCTCCCTCCCCCCAGCCTGTTTCGCTGCTTGAGAAAGCCGCGCCTCAGTGGTGTCAAGGGAAGCTACAAGCTCACCTCGTTGCGCAAACTAATCTGCTCCGAAATCAGGTGACTGCTGATCTACCTGGCTCTAACCCTGCATGCGCTATATTGAGCTCTAGATTGTACCATGCAACTAATCTGTAGGCAACGTTCACTCTAGTCCTCTCTGTTAAGTGTGTCCTTGATCCTCCTGAGCCACAGTGGACACATGGAAGTTGCTGACCAATGAATGAATCTGTGCCTGTCCTATTGATTTCTAACCAGGTGTGTTAATACTGGACTATTGTTTTCTTCCCCTAAAATGAAATGAGAATGAAGAAAGGCTATGGAATAATGCTAGGGCAAAAGGCAATGTAGTGTAGTTCCTCCAATTATAGCTTTCTTTTTCTTCTAAGAGAAGCAGCCAATTTTTGTTGTTGCTGTTTAAAAAAAAAAAAGAGGAAACAGTGAAAAATTGGCTTCTGCATTTGTGCTGTTGAGTAAAGACAGAAAAAAACCCAAACCACCATTGCTTCAAAAGCCATTTCTATGATTCTATGGCTGCTGAGTTAGGTTGCAACGTTCTCCTGTGGTAAAATCCAGGTTTCCAAAATGGGCACTGTCCTGGCTCTTGTGGTCTAAAAGAGCTGTTTTCAGATATACAGAGTTTCAGTCTGCATGGGAGAAGAGGTGGGCCCAGACCAGGGAATTTACACCCATATAATGTGTTTGAAGAGCTCCAGGTTGAGGTCATGGTTACGTCACGTGGCAGAACTTGGTCAAATGTTTAGGTTATAGCATCTTGAGGGACATGAGAGCAGCTCAGAGAAACTGCAGGGACTAAGAATTTCAATCCTACTTGCATAGAAGTGTGACCTCCTGATGAAATCTGCCTTGGAACTCCTTAAGGGATAAGAGAGAGCTGACAGAAAACAGTCAGTGAGAAGAAAATGCTTTCAATGAGCAAGGGATAGTAAATCATTACCCAGACTGGGAGAGCGCCAGTTACCTGCTCACAAGTTCCTGGTGAGGTCATCTGTTCTCATTCAAATGCTGCTACCTTTTCACATTCCTTGTCAGTGAATGAATTGCAGTTTGGAAACACTAAATCGCTCTCACCTTATAAAGCACCTGGATTTTTCACAGCCAGTTTATGACTGCAGATCAGGGAAAAGACTAGATTACCAATAATCAATAAAGCCTGGGGAAAGAATAACTGTTAGCAGCCCTACTTAAGATGTATAGCAAAGGGAGGAAATATGTATTGCTTCTTGATTGAAGGGAGAAGGACATTTGGCAGGCTCCCCGGAGGCTTTTCCTGTGCCTTGGCCGGCCATGCTGGGAGCGATCTGCATGGTTGTGGTCCTTGGCTGACAGGATTTCTGGAGGACTAGAAAGCAGGTATGGGAAGTTTCTCAAGCCACAAATAAATCAGCTCTTGGGTATTTTTCCTATTCTCAGACTGGCTGGGGTGACTGGGAATAACGCCAGCACCCGCGATTGCCTAGAGAAATGGTACCTATGAGTGCTCCCTCATCTGTTGCACTCTGATCTTAGACAGGCTACCCCAAGAGTCATTCGATAATTTCACTGTGTTGGGTGACTTTGCCCTAAAGCATGTGACAAGGGGTTATGTGATCTTTCCACCTGCTGTGTTACAGGAGTGTTAACCTCCTGCTACGTGGCATTAATATTTTCAGTCAGGTATTTTCAAATCAAGTTAAGTCCTCCTTTAAGTTTTTCCTCTTTCATTCTTAAACTAAACATACTGTTGCCAACCATAATTTTTTGTTTCTAATTGTGCAAGTATTTTTTTTTTTTATTATTTTGATTGAGGGCTAACAAAAAAAATAAATCTCAAGATTAGTTTGTGTTCCAAACCTGTAGGTTTTCCACTCTTCACAAACATGAGCAGGCAGTAAAAGGCTTCAGTTTTTATATTCACATGACTTCAAGACTGAAGGTGTTAATGACAACTGTAAATCTCATTAAGCTCTTGATAAAAGCAGGAGGGCTGATGACACTTCATTTATTGAGGAGCTTCAGAATGTTAAGCCTAAAAAAAAAAAAAAGTCCTTCTTCTTACCAGCAGCTGTGTTGCTGTCTCTTCTTGCCTGATAATTTTACAACCTCCAAGCAAAAATGGGGTGAGCGAGACCTATTATTTCTAAAGCCGAGTCCCTCCCTCAGTGTGCAAACTGCTGGCCTTTTAGGCCTTTAGCAGTTACTAATAAAAACAATAAAATGGGGGTTTTCTGTAAAGTCTGCTGGAGGGGGTTGCTATTGCATGCTCTCAGTTACAAATTGCAGTGACTGTGCTTTTTTGAAACAAAAGGGAAAATGGCTTAGAACAGCAAATTCTTGCCTTTTTTGCTAAGCTCCCCTGAAATGCTGAACACAGACTAAAAAGCGACATCTTTAGTGCTGCAGCTATAACAGAAGGGTATCTCTGTCTGTAGGAGAAAGCCAGCAAGTTGAGTCCTGGGCCATGCTGCCCTTCCGAGGAGCAGAAACTGGCTGGGACTGATGGGGACTTGGGCCTGGAGTGAGGCACCCAGCTCTCCTTACCCCTGCCTCATGGATACCTAAACTTTTTACTGAGCAGTGCGTAATTACAACAGTTCACAGCATAGTATTTGAAGAGAAATAGTCACCCGATTGCCTGAAAACACCAGACTGGACATTGCCAGACACTCTTGAGTGCTGGGATGCATGATGTTAGGAAACATAATGTGGAATAAGTGCCTCTCTGTCAGAACTGAACTGGTTGTGCTTGGCACTCTGAGCCTTGGCCAGCAAAAGGGCAGGAAAGCATTTGGGTTGTCCAGCTCCTGCTCAAACTTTCCCCCTTTCAGACAGGGAGAGGAGAGGAAGAATTTTTGGAGATCACATTTCATGGACCTGGGTGTTCGTGATGTCCTTCTGCCTCAATTCCCCATCAGATTGACAAGGACGACAGCTGAAATAAAGTGCACAGATACAGTAGCGATGGGCTCTGCCCTGAAACCTATGCCTCTCCTCCTTTCCCCACCATACTGCATGAGCTGGCTTTTCCTCTAGCAGGTCTCATGATCGAGTTGACATCTGTCTTCGGCTCCGGCTGGAAGCAGTCAGGGCTATCTAGTGTCAGGACCCTTGCTTCTAAGCAGAATAAATTCCGCTGGTGAGAAGATCCCTGGGCTGGCAAAGGAGCGAAGAATTCATTCAATGCTATACCTGGAAATAAGAGCACTAGCTGAGCCACAGGCACTAGATGGATCCCTGATTCCTACAGCTACTCTAGAGTGAACGTTGCCTGTTGCTGATTTTGCCTTTGCCTCGAGATGTCACAATATTCACATGTTGCTTTCTAGGTTTTTTGACCTTCTGAACAGGTAAACGAGAGAGGGAAAGGCTATTATTAATATTCACCATATCTGAAAAACTAACATCATTCAATAGTGCCTCATCTCCCAGCTATCCCATCTCTTGGGTTGATTCTGGTTCCAGTCTAGTTTGGAAATTAGCATAAGATAAAGCCAAAGGATGGACTGGAATTTTTTTCCTCCCTTTAAAATGGTTACATTAGAAACATTCATTCATAGAGAGATTTTTAAGGCAGAATGAGTCTTTGTGATCATCATCTCTGATCCAGCATAAACTGTGTCTCTGTTTAAATGGGCTTTTTGTTTGTTTTGTGCAAACTCTCTCGAAATGTTGGGTTTTTCAGTGAGTGTAGCAGCGAAATATAGGGGTTTCTGGGTGGAAGCATCATGGCCCCTTCTCCCCCTGCCTGTTCCTCACAAGGTCTGCTTAGCTTTTGAATGCCTCCCAGTTGTGTCTTTTTCTGGGGAAAACTTTCTCTTCTGATCTTGAATACAAAGTCTTAGCCTTGCCTTTGGCAGCAAAGAGTGACCTTCTGAAAGGTGGCGTTAGCTGGAAAGTAGGAGCTTCTGTGGCTTGCTCATAAGTCAGGAGAGAAATGGAGGGTGTAAAGATCCTACACAACACTCTGAGAAACAGGATCCTGAACTGCAAAATATTTTTAAGTCCTTTTCCCCCATCAATCCTGTCTTTGCATATACCTGTCACTAAGGAGTAGTAAGCTGAGTTTCTTTAATTTCTTTAATAAAGCTGGCACAAAGAAGGTAAAACATCATTTTGTAGAAGGGGTAGGAGTCTGGCTTCAGGCTTCTAGAGAGATCCAGTTCCACAGTGGCTTGCCTGCTCTTTGCAGAGCCCTGTGGTGGTGTTGCCACACACACAAGTAGGCACTCGTGCTGACCTTCCTGTTGAGATGTGTCGTTAGGTTGCTTATGCAGGGATTTGCATCCCACTGCACAGGGTTATGGGAGAACACTGTGCTGTTGCAAATTGCAGAATAGAAACGTTTTAATTAACAAGCTTTGAGTTTTAAGTCAGGGCACTGAAAAGAGCAAGAGGTCACCTAGGACAAGTATAGGAAGGGGAATGTTCTTGTTGCTGGTGTCTGCTGTCAGCAACAGAAACCAGGATCATCCTTTTTGTCACTGAAAGCTGACAGAATTCATGTATCAGTGTTAGGGTCTGTCAGTGTCTAGGTCAAATGAACAGATCAAATTTAAACTCTCAAGTGTGAGAAAGAGGTCCTGTATGAGGCATATTTCCTTTGGTGTTGGTGGCCAGCAGCCAGCCAGGGGTTGCTCTTGTGTGAGACCACTGAAACCAAGACCTGCTGCTCAAGCGCTCCAGCCTGTCCTCCTGCTGGCACAACTCATGCTTTGCATACCCTTCCTTGCTTCTCCCGTCAGCTGTGTGATAGCTGTATCGGCCAAGGATGCAGGCCTCCTCCCTTCCTCAGAAGAGATGGGGCTTTGGCATGACCTTACCTGAGCAAAGAGAGTCCCCATGAGGGAGGATTCTTCTTCAACACCATTTGGGATGGATTTCAACTCTTTCAGAGACCTGGCAAGGGACAGGAGCCACTGTTATCTTCATCTGTATCCAAGCTGGAGGCTGAACTGCCTGACCAGCTCTGTTAAGTTTTTGAAGCCAGGAAAATTTGTAGAACTTAAAACACATTAGTGGATGTTTGAATTCTGAGTACCCAAACAGGGAAATCCATTGAGAGAAAGCCTGAGAGTAACACATGCAAGCTGAAGAGGCATCGGATCACTTGTGATGCACCTCTGGTTCCTGGGAGACTCATTTGGGATGAAGATTACCACATGCCAGAATTTTGCCTGGCCTCCCAAATAAGTCAAAAGAGTCACAGTTGTCCCAACTCTGCAGGGTACTTGTCTGTGCTGGAGCTGATAATCTCCCTTCTCTGTTATTAAGGCGGAAGAGGAGTTAGTAAAGGCTCAGAAAGTGTTTGAAGAGATGAACGTTGATCTGCAGGAGGAGCTGCCTTCACTATGGAATAGGTGAGTGCTGGAAGTTTTCCTAAGGGCTGGTTGGAAGGAAGCAAATATCGAAGCTCTTGTATCACTGTTCTGCTTAGCTTGGGCTGGGTTTCTGCTCTTGTTTTCTGGATCATCTCGAGAGTCTGTCCTAGGATTCCCTTTGGCCAGGTGCACCCTGGGCTTTCTGTGCTTTGCTTCATGATCTTCATGAAAAACTCAGTTTTACTACAAAGAGAAACTGTTTCTATGCTTTTTCTGATTAATTCCTTTGCCCCACCAACTCTGCCCAACTTTCCTGGGTAATGGCCCAGCTTTTGTTGTGGACAGCAGACAGAGCAGGCTGGGTCACTAAGATTTTGGGTGTGGAGCTGGCTGACTGGAAGGAACATCTGCAGCTGAGTGGGTATGTCAGCTAGCTGATTGAGGGAAGATGAGATGTTGAAGGGGTTTATTCAGTCACCAGGGTTGGAGAGAGCCAAGAGGTGATGCCTTGATCTCTGTGTCTCACCATGCAAGCTTATGAGCATCTGGTGAAGCAGCAGGCTTAACACAGAGGGAGGATGAGAGGACAGGTTGCTCTGCTTTGGATGCCACTTTCAGGTTTGGGCAATTGGGTGAACAAAGATGAGGGAAGGATCCTGATGTGGCTGCCTTCTCTTGCCCCTAAATGTGCTCCTGGCTATGTGACGTGGGACCCAGTGAGGAACTAGTAGTTACAACTGTTCTGTTGTGTTCTATTTAACAAAACATAGCCTGGGCAGAAGAAAATGGGCTGAGAGAATAGAAAGACTTGAGAGACCATGGATTTGCCGTACCAGTGATTATGGTGATGGAAAGTGAGGAGAAAGAAACAGACTTAATATTTAGCTTGGAGGATGAACTGGAGGGCAGCAGAAGCTGTTGTATCGGAAGGGCACAGTGGAAAGTAGGCAAAATCCTCCTAGGAGTGTCCCGGTTTCTTATTTTTAAATGCAGTGATCACATATGGGTTGGCAATGCTGGTCTGTGGGGGATGGCGAGAGTGGGCAGTAGCAGGGCAGGAAAGCAAAGTGCTGATGTCGTGCCTTCACTCCCCTTTCCTCCCAGCCTGGATCAGGACTCTTTGCTCAAAGCAGCGTGCAGGTCTGGCTGAGGAAGGAGCTGGGAGGGATACAGGCATCTAGGTGGTTCCATGTGCAGAACAGTGATGCCTCTGGCCTTAGAGAGCATCTCCCTCCTGCTGTTGCTCCTCTAGCTGGGTGCTGGTACAGCAGTCTCTATTGGCAGCTGGCAGGCTGGCTTAGAGGAAGGAGGGTGGCAGGCAGCTGCTGGGATTTTAAGGTGCTACAGGTTGTTCACAGGCTCCTGCTATCCAGCTGATCCTTCTGCTTTCCTGTTGCTCTCTGTGCCTATCCTATGCTTTCTTACTCTTCTGCCCTTGAAGCAAACAGTTCATGCTTTTTTGCTTCCCCTGGTGCTGAGGGACTTGAGTGAATTAGTATCTGTCCTCCTACCAATTCCCCCAGCTCTCCCCCCACGTCATCTGCGTCACAGCCTCTGTTCTTTTCCTTTCCATTGCCCTACCACTGGCTCTCTTTTCTTTTCTCGTGTGTGCCCCCCTCCCTTTAGCCAGCACAAATTCAGATCCTATCCCACCTGACCTCCGTCTTACCTTGGACATGTTTGCCCCATACCTGGCCTTTGCTCCATCACTCCCTTCAGGTGTCTCTGCCACCCTTCTCTTCCAGCATGTGCCAGACCTGACAGAGTTGAGTTTGACTGGGAATGGTGGGTGAGAGGTAGCAGAATGGGCAGAAATGAAAGTTTTTGGGACAGCATTGTGTCCGTTAAGTTCTTCTGTCTCATTTTTCATTTGGCAGTCGTGTTGGTTTCTACGTCAACACATTCCAGAGTATAGCAGGCCTAGAAGAGAACTTCCATAAAGAAATGAGCAAGGTAAGGCAACTAACAGGTTATCCTACTAATATACCCTCTCCTCACTATTATTAAAATAACAACACAACAACAACAAAAAAAACCCCAAACACAAAAAAAAACCCAAAACCAAACAAACCTGAAAAAAAGGTCTGGAGAACACAGAGCATTTGCCCTACGTCAGAGGAAAATGTTAACCCTTAGTTTCTTCTGAGCCACTTGGGAGAAAGGCTGTCTGTAAAGTAAAGGGATGGAGCACAGGGAAGAGACCAGAGAGCCATGCAGCAGTGGGGGATTTGTGTCACTTGGCAAGGCTTACTTGCAGGTCCACGGAGGGAAGGGAAGCCACTTTCAGGCCTATCTCTTGCTCTCTTTTTTTAGTTTGTCTACGTTATGGATCTGTAACCTATAACCTGGGTACTTTCAGCCTGGTATGTATTTGCTGCCTCCTCTGCTGCCTGGCAGCAAGTTGCTGTGAACCCTCATGTCTCTAGCTGCAGGGATGAAACAGCAGGGAACTGGCCAATCTGCAAGTTGGCTAAAGACTAAGGGCCACCTCACTCGGTCCCTCAAGAAGGCACTTCCCAGCAGTACCTCTCTACTTTGGCTTCTTTCCTGCCCTGTGACCCAAAATAAGGCATTTGAGTGCTTAGCATGGCCCTTGCATGGGCTACCAGTTGGCCACCGGTTGGGAATCACAGCAGTAAGCAGTGTTGTAACCTGGTGGTGGCAGGCTGGATCCTGGCTGTGTGCCACTGCCCGGCAGAGACCTCAAGAAAACACCCTATTGCCGATATAATTTACAAATATGTTCTTGTTCTTTCACTTAAAAGCTAGCGAAGTCTTGAATTCCTTAGGTCTGTACGCTGCTCCTAGGAGTTGCACGGCCTCTGTAAACGTTGCACTAATCTTGGTAAGCGACAGAGCCCAGCTGGAAAACTCTTGTATTCCATCCCCTCCCCAATGTCATCCTGACAACAAGACAGCTGCTAAGCAACAAGCAACATTATAGTACTTCAGTTCCCAGCAGTCAGGGGCCCTCTGACTTGTAATGCATCAATTTTGAGCCCTGCTGACATTTCATGGGGACCTTTCCAGTTAATAGCCTACTCCACTGAGGGATGAGCTAGTTGTTAAGAATAGGGAGGATTGTTATAATTATTAGTTTGTTGCTATTAACTTACATTCAGCAAGACATGGGAAAGATGCTTGTTAGATGGGAAGTCTCGTCTTGTATCATATCTTGGATTTTTCTTTCCTGAGGAGTTTTGTATGAGAGCAGAGCTTTTGCTTTGTTCCATAAGAACCATCTGTTTCTTATTACTGCTATAGCATCCAATTAACTGCTGGTGTTGCTGGCACGATGCCTCCAACATTGATTGCGTTGCATCTCTCCTCCTACCAATGATAAATCTGGCATCTCATCTTGTTTATGACTTGGCTGTTTCAGAATAGGAGTGTCTGGAGAGAGTATTGCAGCTTTCAGTGCCAAGGAGAATTTAACTCCTGATATTACAGTTCTGCAAAGATATCCAGGTCCTGCCCAAACCTAGATGGTCCAGGCAACCTGTGAAGTCAAGGCTTGTTGTTGACTGGAAGTCCAGCTGCCCTTGGCTCCACAGTTGAAATGGCCGTCCCAAGCTTTGATAAGCAGGTCTGAGGAACAGCTTTGGCTACGAATCTAGAGTGAAGTTTCAGTTCTAGCACATAGACCCTTAAGTAAACACTCTGCCCACTTCTACAATGACACCTGGCAGCACACTGTTGGGGGCAGGTGATAGAGAAGCAAATAGGATGTTGTGTAAGGGAGAAAGAGCATTCCCACAAGGTGCCCGCAGCTCCTAAACAGTTTGAATGCTGCAGCATTTCATACCCTATGGAAGAGTGGAAACAGATGTAGGGCTGTCCTCTCTTGGGATAGCTGAGTATGTGCACATGTCCGGGCACAAGCCTGTGTTTGGTCAGCCTGTGCAGGCCAGCCCAGACTCTCTTCTGGTACTTGGACTCTTTTCTCATTCTTTTTCTTTCTTTTGTTTTTGTATTTTGCAGTTGAACCAAAACCTCCATGATGTTCTGCTGGGTCTAGACAAGCAGTACTCAGGCAATGCCTTCCCCATTAAAGCACAGCCCAGGTCAGTAACTGTGGGAGTAGTGTCTTTCCCTCAGCAGGGGAGGGAGGGACAGGGATGTCTCTACCAGGGATATTAAAACCTCCATGTTGTCAGTTGTGGAGTGATCTGACTACCTGCATATAGCCAGCCAGTGCCTTCCTGAGACTCCCTAGAGCACGTCCAAGATTGCACTTGGGGCTAGGTGACATAGTGCAATACCTCTCACCTTTCTAGAAGAGCATCTGGAGGCCTAAACTTTCACTCGGTGCTGATATTTAGGCAACTGACTCTCAGCTCTGCTTTTTTAAAGTTGAATTCCATGCACTGACATGTAATGCTGAGCTGCCCTTCCTTCTGGGTCCTGTTGCCCAGCACCTGTCCTATTCTTTCCCTCAAAAGCTTCCACCATATACCTGCAGATTGTGAGCTTGAGCATCAAGAACCCATTTGTTTCCCCAGCCTCCTTTTTGGCCCTCCAAACTTGGAACCACCTGTTTGCCAAAGCCTTGTGTCCCTTCTGTGTACCGAGCTGAGGTGCATTTCCTGTCTGTGTGTTGGGGATGTAGTTGCAACCTCACTAATATGAGGCCTCCTGATCTCAGAGCACATCCAATCTGTGCATATGCAAGGAGTGAGTGTCCTCCAGGCCTTTAGTTTTCTTTCCTCAGCTGGGTCCAGTCCTGTATGATTAAGTGCAAGTCTGCACATTCTCTAGCACTGAGAGGGGAGGGAGAGGTCAGGCTCTGGATGAGACTGTCTGGCTCCCATCCAAATGCGTGAGTGATGAAACAGTGTCGGGCTCTGGCTTCCAGCTGTTGCTAATCCCACGTGCTGCGTGAGCAGGAGCACAGCCCAAGTCCCCAGCTGGTGTATTGACAGAGGGAGGAGGTGAAGTCAGCATGAAGTAAGGGCAAGCTGTGGTCTGAATGCGTTGATTCGGAAAGGCTAGATCAACTGTTGAGACCTCTGTGCTCCTTTGTCTCTCCTCCCAGTTTAACCTCCTGTTTCAGTTGTGCACAGACAACTTGCATGTCTTGTTCCAGCGGTGTGTGGTGTTTGCCAGCTCTAAAGAAAGAGGGCATTTGAGTTGGGTTTGGCCCCTGAATTTTGGATTGCTAACACCAAATTTCCAAGACGCTAGTAGAAATGCTTCCTGTAAAAATAGTATCTTCTTCCCAAGTTAGCATGTGGTATCTGTTGATCATCACAACCCAACAAGACTGAAGCCTTGTGAGGAGGCTGTGGTGTCTATCCTCTTGCTGCCATGTGCCATGTTGTCTATGATAGCAGCATCCTCCAGGGTCCTTGGAAGAGGATGAAGTACCAGGACAGATGAAGGCTGTAGCCATTGTTTTGTCCAGCTCCTTCCTCCTCCTTCCTTTCTTCCTCAAGGAAGTGATTGCAGACTGTAGTGACAGCCTGGACCAGACATGTTCGTTGTTGTCACAAGAGGTTTCTGGCCTGAAAGAGCCTCAAATGAATAAATTACTTTTCCTCACGATTCCCACCCCTGGCTTCATCTGGGGCTGTAATGGGTGTCTCAGCTGCAGTCCTGTGCTCTTTGGCTGGCTACGAGACCACATGGCCCTAAAAACCGAAAATGAGTGCATGCAGAGAGGTCCCTGTGAGGGCAGCAGTCTGAGCGGTGCTGCTTCATCACTTACTCCCTGCATCTTGGTTGAGATGCCAGACCTACCCCAGATTGGCTCTCTTCCTCCTGAGCACAGTGGAGCAGGGTGTCGTAGGAGGATGTAGCAAAGATTTGCCAGGGTAGTAAATATGTTTTGCAGTGACCAGGAAATGCTGCGAGGCACTTCTGCCTCTCCTGCGTATCTGGCCTGTCATTGTGGCGCAGGGCTGGAGCAAGAGTGTGCCGGAGGAAATAGGCCTGGCTGATCTGATTGCTTATTGTGGTCTGCAGTAGGATCAGATGCTTCCCTAACCCTTCTGTACTGGGAAGGGGATTGGAGATGGACACAATGGCAGGAAATTAATGAGGAGGTATAAGAGGAGAGGCAATTATCTGTGCATGTCATCATGGCATTCATGTGAGACCTACAGAAGTATTACTGTGGCTGATGAATCTGATGCTGGCTGAGTAGCACAGCAGCTGATGTGTTTCTGGGAACCTCGACGTATGTTTGGGATTTGTTTCTGAAGGAGATTGAACATTCAGGGCTCAGATGCCTAGAAAACCTAGGAGATCTGTAGCATTATGCTAGTACAATTGGACAAACTGGAAAAAGACGTAGTAGGAAAGCTGCTGATTAGGTTCCATGTATAGGTCTGTGCACAGATTGCGTAAGTAAAGGAGATTGGGGAGCTTGTTTGTTGCGTACCAGTATTTACAGGGGAGAGTGAGGAGCTGTGATTACCTGTGGAAAAAAGGACATTTACGGTTCTCTGCTGGTCTGTACAGTTTTCTTTTTCTTCTTTTCCATGTGCACCCTGGCCCCGTATTCCACAGAGCAGGGAAAACACTAGTTTGCTCACATACATTTAGATCTTTGACAGGCACAAAAAGCCCTCTCCTACCTTCTCCAAACCAGGCCATAGCTTTCTAGGAACAAAGGGAAGTGTGTGCGTGTATGTGTGAGAGTGAGAGAGAGGAGATTTTGTCATCTTGATTACAATGAGTTTTGTGGCACCAAGTGAATGGGTGCTCGGAAGCTTAACTTTTCCTCCCTGGTTTGACTGTGCCATCCTCAACAGAAAGAAAACTAAACTGTTCGCCAGGCTGAGGAAAAAGATGAGCAGGTACCGGTACGGAGAGCAGCATTTCGATACGCGTTTGATTTAGTTCCTAAAACTGGAGAGGCTGTTGCTGGACTCTAACAGCCTGGCACGTTTTAACCCTGTGATGGGAGAGGGGTCCTTTGCATGATATGATGTGTTCATGGCCTGTTGGGTCCTGCTGAGATCTCTCTGTGTCTGGATAATCCCATTAACTGCTTGTGTGCCTGGTTTGAATCCTTGCTTCTTTTCCTATCTAAGAAGGCAGCGTGAAAGCTCAGGCATTGTCTGTTCAGTTGTTTTTGTGTGACTAAAAGTGCAATGCTGGGTTTTCCATGGGCAATATGGGCAATTTTGGTGATTAATAACTTCTAGTTTTACCTAGTGGGGCTTGTCCTTTTGAACAGGTCTGAAACACTGCATTCTCATTCCCTGCCTGGCCAGGGAGGACCACAAGGGAGGTATTTCACACTTAGAAGTCCTATCCTATCTACCTGTTGCAGTTGGGAGGATGAGGAAGTAGGAGAAGGACGCTTCCAACTTTGCTCCTTACTTGCTCTGTTCTTGAGAATCCTCACTATCTTCCTCCATCCATTTAAAATGTTGTGCAGGGCTGAAGGAAAAGGAAGCTTGTTGTCTCGTATAAAGACTAATGTCAGCATCTTACCTTTCAAGACAGTGATGGCATTGAATAACTGGATTGCTACAATGTCTAGAGTTACCATAGCCAAGGTCAAGGACTCTGACAAGAACATGCTCTGGAGCAAAGTGGAAATTGCTGCATAATGGCTTGGAAACTTCCTCTAATTTTTGTTTTTCTTTGTCCTTGTGTTGGTATTCTGTCCATGGTGTCCTTACAGGAAGAAAATAAAATAATTACAGTTCTCAAGATGATGTCTTGCCAGAAATAAAAGCAAGTGCTGGTGGATTGGGATCCTTACTTTTCGGGTCCTGGCTTGGCACTGACTAGGGCAAATCACACAACCCTTCTTTTTGTCTCTGCTTTGCATCTTCTGTAAAGTGAGAGGTTGGAGGGTGGAGAATGGTAATTTCACAGGGAATCTAATTGGCAAATCTTGATTTTTATATCCTCAAATGAAAAGTAATGAAGGAATGTCTTGTGTTGTTACTATTCTGAGGTTTTCTACTGCAGGAAAAGGAGAATTCACAGGAGTACTGCTCTGGATGTCTGTCTCTGGTCCTTGGTTGGACCAGTGTAGTACCTGCACCAGGCAGGAGGTCTAATATTTCCAATCACTGAGAATTAATGGATGCTACAGCAGAGGGAGAGCTAGTAAATCTGATCTCAATGAACTCTAGCCACAACATCCTCCTGTTCTGCACTGATAAAGTCCAACTGGCCCAGCGGTTAAGGTACCTGACCTGGGCTGTGCTGGGGGTTTCTGCTGTTAGAGCAGCTACTGGGGACCCAAAGAGGTATGCAACCACTGGTGCTTGGAAGGAGGGTCTGGGACTCGGTCACTGTCTGATCTGCAGCAAGAATATACATTTGTGCCACTGTATGTTTGGGTGTGTAGGTGCTCCCCCTCCCCCCCCCCCCTTTTTTTTTTTTACATAATTCTCCAGCCTGCTTTGATCCTAAAAAAAACCAAACAAAAACACCCTCATTTGGCTAAAAGGCCCTGTCTCAGTCTTAGCTGAAATGCAAACCAACCTCTTTTCTTTTTAACTTGAGAACTTGGCAGGAGATGACTGGTCTGTTTTTACCATATTGGAAAGCAGGTTTCATCCTCTTAACGTAGGATTGTTACAAGCACACGGGAGCCCCATCTGCAGATGTTACTCTGCTCTTCCAGAACAGATGAGACAGCCTCATGAGGGGTCTGGGAGCTCAGCAGCACTGAAAGAGGCTGGGGGATTTTGGTTTTCCCTTCAGCTGCAGTAACGGCATTAGACCCTGTTCCCAGCTCTCTATTTGCAGAAGAAAGTTGACACCCCCTTCCTTTTGCTGCCTCATGTTCCTGGATTTGGCATCACTTCTCAATTGCTCATGGGAAGGAAAAAGAGAGCAATGACCTTGTTGTTTTGACTTGCTTTTACTGTGGTACTCACATTTGGTCAGTGGGGACAGCCCCACACTCTTGCTTTTTCCTGTGTTTCTTGGAGCAGGCAGTCAGTTTGGAGACAGGACTTTGCTCTGTGTGGGCAGTGTGTGCTCCCCGGGGACCCGTGAAGGACAGAGGATTTTGGTGACAAGCTCGCTTGATGCTGGTTGCACTGGCTAAATGTGTGCAAAGCAACAAGTGCAGGAATGAAGGTGCCGCTGGAGAGGGGGCAGGCTGGAAGAGGCTCAGCCAAAATTAGCATTGGCATTTTCCTAGGGGGATCAGCCAACGCATCAAACAAGCTCTAAATAGTAGTGACTTAATGAAGGCTTTGGTGCGGGGCCCTCTCAGCCCTTGTAGGACGAGGGGAAGAAACTGGACTGCCTCTCATGTGGGAGCCTTTTACCAATGTATCTCCAAATTAAGTCACTGCCAGGCACCTGAAATAAGGCACTGAAAAGGCCTTTAGAAAATAATCCTGAACTGGTAGAAATGGCCTCTTCAGGTCCCTGGAAGGAAAAGCCTAACCTTTTGTTGGCAGGCTAACTGATAGCCAGTGGTCCCAGTATTCCCAGTGTAGTCTGGGCATTTGAGGCGTCCTGGCAGTCTAGCTGTAGGTCACTGTGTCCCCCATCCTCTCCAAAGTGATTTCTAGGGACGGTAACGTGTATTTTTCTCCCCTATTCTAGTATCAGAGGACATTTTCTGTCATTTCCTGCTGTTCCCTAGTGACTCTCATTTAGAGCAGGACTCCCTTACTTTCACCCTCCAACCATTACTTCTTTTAATCTGTGGCATAACCTTGTCAATTTTGTAGAATCCTTCACACAACCCACTGTTTTGAAGTGATTTCTGGGGACCTCTGAGGAAGGACATTGCAGACATATCCAGTCAAACTGAAGAGCTGCAGGGCTTGGTGTACATTTCTTTAGTCCCTCTCCTTCCCTTTTTCCTCTTCCTTTCCCTCTTTTTTCCCTTGGCGTGTGTGCCCCTGGTTGAGAGCTGCTGGCAGAGAATGTCATTGGGTTTGTTGCATCATATTGGTGTGCTGCTGGCATCAGTGTCATCAGAAACATCTGATCTGCATGCGGACTGGAGAATAAGCGCTTTGTGGGGAAATGTGTGTGTGGGGCGTGGATATGGGGAGAAAGTGGGGGGAATGGGTTATGGATGTGAATGAAGAGGGAATGGGATGGGGAGCTTGAAAACTGGAATGCTGAGCAGGGGGAGATGCTTGCTTGGAAGGGAAGGTTCGTTGAAATGCCTTGCTGTCCTTTCTTCCTCCTGCTGTCCCCCTCCTTGTGGGTGTTTAGGAATGAGGCCATCGTGCATGTTAGCCAATGACCACTGCACCTCGAGCATCCAAGTGTGAGTGGATGTACTTGTCTGGAGCTCTGGGCTCTCATGGGACAGACCAAATAAATAATCAACGTGATATCCTTGCCGAATCGCGTCTGCATTGCTCTAGTCCTGGCTCTATGCCAGGATTTATTGTCTCAAGCTGTAGGAAAGAATCTGTTCCTTTCAACCTTCTCCCAAGGCCTTTAACTTCACAAGAACAGCAGTTTTATAAGTAGAGGCAAATATCGTTCCCTGTAGATGAAGTTGCACAGCCTTTTTGCAATATTCTGTTTTCAGTTGTGTATAGTTTTGCCAAACTGTAACCACTTCTGCTAAAATATCCCCTACCACTATCTGTGCTTGTGCATGACCAGAGATAAATTGATTAGTTGCTTCTTGAGGAGGTGAATTTCAGCCAGGATGATTCAGCTGTTCCTGAGAATTAGGCTGGGAAAACGTTTTTACTTTTATCCCTGTTGAAATTCTCTGGTAACCAACTTCTTATTAATTCTTTCATGATTCTGTACTTTGAAGCACAGACTTGACACTTGGCCGGCGCGTGCCCTTAGGGAAAGGTGTGTGCCTCCTGCCATTCCTTTTAAAATATCTGTCCAAATCTGGCCAAGTTATGAACCAACAAATGCCATTGACATATGCTCCTTGCATATTAATTCCCTGAGGAATCCCATTTGGCTGTGTGTTAGAAACAGTCCTGGAATAAGGACCAGCTGGAAAGGCAAGGGTAAAAGGGGTTCATTATTGAAAACAAAGCTGGGGAGACATTCCATAATAGAGAAATCTGTATTAGTAGCCAGAATCTCACTTTGCTGCCTGGAATGATCTGTGAAACCTCTGGCTACTTTGCCTCTCTTCCAGCTTAGCCAGTTTGTACCACACAGAGGAATATGATTTTCTATGATTATGGCCTTAGTTCAGGTGTTGCAAATCTATTAATCATAACCCATGCAGGTGTCAGTACACCACCACACAGAAAAATTCTTATCTGGAGAATTTAAAACTAAATGAGCTGCACAGAACTCCTTCCTCCATCTGCTTCCCCTATATTAAAAGACTGACTTAGTGTCAGGCACTTACATTAGAATCTAGCAGAATTAAAGATGCCTGGTTGTTTTTTTGTTTTTATTTTTCTTTGTCTGAGGCAAAGTATATCCATGCAGTAGGAATTTAGTGAGTAACCTGCTGCACAGTAATGCTGCTGCAGCGTGTTGGACTGCAAGTGACTCAGCAAAGATGCTTCTCAGAAGCTTGTAGAGGCTTCAGGTGTCTTCATCATGTGTCTGGGCAGCGAAGAAAAGAGTTAATGGAGGCCACTGATCTGTGCTGGTTGGCACAACGCCTCCTAGGCCTGGCTCAGACTTCTCTCTCTTTCTCTTTCCCTCTCTCTCCCTTTCTCTCTCCACTTCCTTCAGTGACAGCACCCCAGCGAAAGCAAATAAAAGCCCCTCGCCTCCACCAGATGGATCTCCCATCACCAGCCCTGAGACCAAGACTGTCAACCATGAGCTGGAACCGTCAGCTTTGGAAGCGCCTGGGGCAAGCATCCCAAAGTCACCATCTCAGGTAGTGTCCCCATGACGTTAAACATGTCTCTGCAGTATGACTGCTGATGGCACAAACTCTGTGAGTCAAAGACATCCATCAGTGCTTTTTTGGACCTCTTCCTGCTACTGAGCACAGAGAATATGACATGATGGTTGTTCTACTTCACTGGTTCTTGAGAGGTTCCTGAGAATTTAGGTTGCTCATTGATCATCCCTATATCAAATAGGGAAGAACTAAGCTGTCTCTGAATGCTTCTACAGGGAGAAGGCCAGTAATACATTTTGCTGTCAGTTTAATATTGATAAGGAGGACATCTGTACCT
Source organism: Cariama cristata (assembly GCF_000690535.1). Classification (NCBI taxonomy): domain Eukaryota; kingdom Metazoa; phylum Chordata; class Aves; order Cariamiformes; family Cariamidae; genus Cariama; species Cariama cristata. The sequence continues at coordinate 29,124 of NW_009593059.1, read as the reverse complement.
TGCGTGATGTTTTACTTTAATGCCAAGATAAAATACTATGCTACAAATAAAGGCATTATATTCTTATGCTATGAAGAAATGAGGTGGGTACCAGGAAATAGAGTGTCCGTTATATGGAGTCTGATACCTTCCATGTGGCCTTTGTTAGTCCTGTCCTTACACAGGAGATACCCAGCCGCCTGTTTAAAATAGCAGATGTAGCTCCTGCTACTCAGTATATTGTATGGTATGTTTAACTTTGGGTTTTAAAGAAAATAAAACATTTACTTCCTCTTCCCATCCCTCTATTGCTGAGTGTGGGAAAAGCTTAGTAGGGAAAAGTAGTAACTAGGCCAAATTTATGTCTGGTGCCAATCCTTGTATTTCAGTAAGTGAGATGCCAGGGCATAGTCTTCCAGGAAGAATTAAAACTGAGAGGGATTCTGGCCAGACTGGTAAGAGAAAACATATTGCTTCAGAAAAGAGTCGGGTGCAACCCAGAACTTCCTGGCTGTTGTCATACATAGCAGTGTGATTCCAAATCCAGGCCTGTGGTGCAGGCTCTCTCCTGTTTCTGGATAGACTCTCTCAGTATTTTTCTCTCCACTGCATTTTTGTTTTTTCAGGATTACCTAGAGACAAAAAGAGGATGCTTGTACATTGGCAAAAGGGTCTTTTCCAGCCCTGTGAGATGTGTGGATGCCTGACCATGTCTTTTCAGGACTTCTCCAGGGTCTCTACACTGCTCAGCATTGCACAACCTAGAGTGGCTTTGCCACCACCCTGTCTAGGACCTTAGAATAGGATATGTGTATAGGGGAGAGAGGATAGTGCATCCAGAATTGCTTTCCTGTTTTTTTCAGAGATTGCCATAACTTGATTGAAACTTGGAGCAAGAAATTGTACAGATTTATTGAGCTGTTTACTGCAGTCTTCACTCAACCTGCCTGTGGACTTGTCTTGCTGAGTTTGACGACTTCTTCCCTTTCCTTTAAATAATACAGATAATCCCTGGTTTTGCCAGCCTTCAAGTGCTTTCTCGTTCACTTGCTGCCTTCCTGCCCACAGGAGTGGGGCTGGAGGCACTCCTTGTCGAGCAAGCAGGATATTCCAGTGCAGCCCTGGCTGGAACCTCAGATGGGCCACAGGCAAGACTGAAATAGTATTTGCAGTTGATGCTGCCACCGCCTGGCAGCTCTTTCCCAATCTATATATAATTCATTCTCCTGGGCCTCACTATAGTAAAGAACAGGAGCTCCACTCCATATTTGTGCTAGCTGCTAAGAGATGGAACTGGCTCCAGAGGGGAGGGAAGACAAGGACAGGGGCTTCATACTTGGAGCCAAGCCTGGTGTCTGTATGGCTAAAATCTAGAAACTAAGTGTCTGTCAGCTTGCCAGCCAGCTGGAAACACAAGTGTCTGCTCTCTCAACAGTACTCGGCTTTAATACTGAAGTCTTCACAGGTGTCATTACATTTGACCTATGGGTAAGTGATTTGTTCTAGGGTCCTCCTAGGGATGCTAGGGGCCTCATCCTATGGGGGACGATGGAGCAAAAAGCAACAAGCAAGTAAAATTCTCTGACCTCTTCCTGTCTGAAATGCTAATGCAAATCATAAGCAAAGGCTGTGGAGAGAAAGACAGCAAAACAGGAGAGGACAAATAAATGCTAACTAAATTTTGAACTGTTCCCTATGCCAAAAAAATAGCTCTTTAATATCCTTTAATTCTCGAAAACAGCTTATTTCTGTCTTTTTGGAAGAAGCGACTGCTATCAGCTCTCTGTACTGAGTAATTTGATGATGACACAGGACTTCAGGGGTCTGTGAAATTTCAAAGGTCAGACTTCTGCTCTCAGTTACACCACTGAAACACTGTAATGGCACTTCTGAAATCGGTGCAGCTGTGTTGAATTTAGACAGATAAAGCTCTGTGGGATCCAAGTCAGCAAAAAAACTTTAGAGGATTTGTTTTAGTCTAGGTGGCAAAGTTGTTCATGCTTGATGTATTTCCAGGTATGACCCAACATCAATATGCAATCCTGTTGTCTTTGAAATGTGTTTTTAGACTGCTGTTGGAGGTAATGCTGGACACTGTGGAAGTGCTGGTCTCCAAGACACTACTACATTGGAAGGAAGGAGACTGACTATTTTAGAGAAATAAATAGCAGAAGAATTGGGATCTCTTTGACTTTCGAGTTTGTAATTGGAGCCTCCCAATTCTGCAGATGGTGTTCAGTTCTGAGAATAGCTTTTCCCTGAAATTTCTGGTCCCTTCTTGCAACTGGCAGGCAGGGGATTTTCAGGAAGGGATTGTTCCTGGGGAATACAGACACACCACCTTCTACAAACAGTGAAAAGTTGGAAGTGAACACACTACCTTCGTTATTTCCCCTAGACAGCTATTCAATGGAAAATGTGTGTTTGTATACTCATTCGCGCTCTCTAAACTAAGTTAACCCAGTAGAAAACTGGGCATATCCTTAGCAATCTGAATAAATGCGTTGCAGAGCTCAGTTACATGCTGGAGGAGTGTGAACACAGGATTAGGAGTCAGGGGTTGCTATACTTCAGATCTGGGCCTGACATTGATATACTGGGTGCCTCTTGTCAAGTCTCTGAGTCTTGCTGCCTCAGGATCCTAGGTATGATGAGAAGATTGAGTAATGATAAAACATCACTGTAAATGGAAAGCATTGTCATTGCAGAGCATTGCTGCGGTGCTGGGAAATTGTATGATTGCTTTGTTCCAACACAACAGCAGCGTCTCAAAGTTCAATTTGATATAGAAATTATCACTGAGCCTTGGGCGCAGAAAAATGTGAAAAGAATGTGTTGATCTAGGGATGGTCTACCATGGCTTCTCCTGGGTTTGTGGATGCAGTGTCGGGCTGACTCTTTTAGCATGATGGTGGGTGTTAGGATTGGCTAGAGTTACAGGGTCAGACTTTGTTATGTGTTCTCTGGGATGTCCATTTGGGAAACACAACTTCATTAGTGTCAATGTTCATTGGTGAAACTGAGAGCAGAGTTGAGCCCACAGCAGTCATGTCTTCCCAGGAGTTTGAATTGTTCTTGCCTAAAGCTGAGAAGTGGCAAGATGCTATCAAGAGCTTCTTCAGACCTTTCTTGTGGTACACTGATAACCAGTACACCAGGGAATCAGTATGGGGCAGATCAAAGTCTGTCCTTGTGGTCACCTACCCATAATAGGAAAAATTGAGTCTGGTTTCTCATTCTTTTAGGTATGGTAAGTATGGCAACGGGAGGCAGTGCTGGCCTGGTCTATTGGGTGGTGTTCTCAGTAATTGATCTGCTCCCTTCCCAGTGATTCTTTTGAAGGTTGCACATGCTTGAATTATGTATGCATGTCCTGTCAATGCATATTAATTGTGTTACGCTTCTCCTCTGCAGAGGGAAACTTGCCCACGGCTGAAGTGTAACTAATGATGCCAAACCTTCTCTGGAGGCGTGTGGTGGTTTTTTTTTGTTTGTTTTGTTTCAATACAGCCCTTCACCCTCCCTCCCTCTCTCTTCAGATGGAGTTGATTGGACCCTGCTTTGTACCTGTGGTTGTGATTTTCCCCACCTTCAGTATTGTGGCTAACCTGGTTCCTGTCTCTGGTTTTTTTGGGTGTCGCCGTCTGTGCTGTGGCCATGTGCTCACTTGCATGCAGTTGAGGAAAGGGCCTCCGGTGCCTCCGCCTCCAAAAGTCACCCCCTCCAAGGAGATCAAGCAGGAGAACATCATCAGTCTGTTTGATGACAATTTTGTCCCTGAGATAAGTGTGACAACCCCTTCGCAGGTTAGCTGCTATGCCCTGCCTTATATTTGTCTGCCTCTGAACTTTCCCTTTTGACCTTTCTTCTCTTTCGAGGTGTCAAGCTATGAAACCTGGTCAGGTGAAGGAGGAAATCATGCTCAGCATTGGACCTCAGAACACAAAGGGTTAGATAGGAAGCTAACTTAGAGGGCAGGGTGGCTAGAAGGCAGCTTTGACTAACATGTTGCCCTTTGAGAGCTTTCATTCATAGGAGAAACAGGAGAAATACAACTGGTGAAGATACCAGAAAGTAGTCACTTAATTTGTTCAGCTGCAGTGCACATGGATTATGGCTCCCCTCATATCCCATGATATGCTGTCTCCAGACCCACCGATTCTGGGTGTGGGTGAAGCATGTGTTTTCTGCTCCTGTGCATGTGTTTTCTGCTCCTGTATATCCCCCACGTGCTGACACTGGCATCTATATCGGTTCTGGGAGGGGAGAAGGAAGTTTTGTGCTCTTTCTGCCTTCACACATGAGCTTTGTGGCTTAAAGCCCACACCTACACAGGAGAGGCCAACAGGAATTGCATGAAGTTCTCTTTGCAGAGAATAGGTGCCTCCAGTTTAGATGGGCAGGATTGTGCCTGCTGTGAATTCAGGATTGCTGACACAGTCTGTCGCTCTTCACTAGCCAACGGTTCCCATCAGAATATTTCGTTCTTGTCATGTGGCACCTTTTGAAGCCTAGAAAAAGGAAAAAATATCTTCAAATTATGTTTTCCTCTTCACTTTCCTTGTGATTTACATTACTGCAAGAGAGCATGCCCAGGTGAGGATTTCCGTGTTGGATCTAGGAGAATGGCAGTCCTTATGTATATAGGAGCCTGACCAGATTTCTGGCTGTATCATGAGATACCTGCATCTACTTTTATACATATATAAATATATATATGCATGTGTATATATTTTTTAAAAAATTCTTAAAGCACAAGTAATGTCTCTATCAGTGGTCATCTGTAACTAATTCCCTAACTTCTCCTTGCATCGTGCTGCTCCATTGCCTCTGGTTTGCCACCTTCCATGCAACTGCTAAGGAGCAAAGGTGGAGTTGGGGAGGGAAGGAAGTCCATGTCAGATTTTGCATTGCAATAGATAGAGCTTGCAAAGCAGAGAGGTGATTTGACAGCAGTATTGGAAGGTGGGGACCACAGGTAGCTGAGCAACTCCCTATCATTTTTTGTGCTTCCTTCTCCTGTATCATAATGGATAGCTCTATCTGCCTCATGGTTTTGTCATGTATTTCCATGTGAACGCCAGCCCTTAGTCAGACATACTCTTCTGCAGCTGATCAGTGCTCTGACCCAGGATGGGATCTGCTGTGACTCAATCAGATGGGAGTTCTGAGGAAGGACTCTGGTTGCCAGAACAATCTTCACTGAAGCACCCAACAACCGCTAGCATTCAGTGTGTTGCCCAGGGCCATTCCTGTCGGATGTCTTAGCTCCAATGAGCTTTCTTGTGGGAGATCTGGGTAAAGGCAAGGGATGCTAGCCCTTGCATGTAAGTCTTGAATGGTGGGTAAGATTATTCCATGACTGGAGCCTTTGATGTCTCACTGCCAAACAAAACTAAAGATTGGGGTTGGAACCTCTCTGATGGGTGGCCTGGATGTGTTGGAGGAGAGTACTAGAATGCCAGTTGGTTTTTGCATGCTGGTTGGGGTTTATTATTGTGAGATTGGAGAGCTTGGTTCCATGTCCTCATCCCTATAGATCTCAAAAAGAGATGTTCATAAGGGAGGGAAAAAAAAAATACCTATAAGAGAACTGGAGTAACAGGAGACTAGAGGAGTTGAAAATGATGATGGTGTGGGTTGTATTCAGAGGACTTTCTCTTCAATGGTGTCTCTTGCTACCTTCAAGGAGGTTTTCCATTGTGGGGCTGTGATGTAACTGTGGAGACCAACCTGCTGCACTTTATGTGTTGTTAGAAAGGTAGCTGAAGCAGTAGGGCCAGTGAGCTGGGAGGTCAGTGGAAACAGGGGCAAATCTTCCTGAACTTCCTGGAGAGAGCAGCTTCCTCTGAAGCTGAGTAGAAAGGAGTGTCTTGTAGTGGTTAGGTAAAATCTGAAAACCAAAAGTGATAGTTCAGTTTTGAATACTAATGACTCATGTCCTTGTTAGTGACTGTTTTATTAATGGTAATCAGCAGATGTGCCTTCATTGTCTTTAGAGTGTTAATCAGTCCAAGGGAGTTATTCTGCTGACTTTGGAAAGAGTAGCAAAGCTTCTCAAAGTTATGCTTTGTTAGAAGAGTCCTCTGTGCATGTTTCTGGGATCTCTAGAAATGGAAACCATTGAAAACAGCATTTGTGGATTGGGGAGTGAGTCAAATCCCTTAGCTAGGGTGAGCTGCTGTTTTCTGTGTTTCTCTCTCGGAAGGCAGGAGGGAATTAGATTTGAGAGTTAGCTCTGAGGTCTCTCAGACTTGCCTTCCAACAGTTTGAGTGGTTTTCTGCCTGGATCTGTGTTCCTGAGATAAGATGTATGGATGGCAGCTCTTCTCTATGTGGCTGAGGGAGTCTGTCCTGGTCCTTCAGTACAAAGGCAGCTGGATGAGCTATGGGGAATAGATGTAAACAGAAAAGAAGCCCTTCTGAGTCATTGGTGGCAGTGATCCTTTTGACCACAGCAGGTCAGGTACTTACACCATGTCAGCTCATTTGGGTGTGTGGGAAGATGAATGAGTCCTTTGGAAAAGGCTCAGGTTTGGTTTACAGTGGCAGCCATGTGAGCTGCCTGTGATTATAGGCACCAAGCAGTCAGGATTCACATCAGGTATTTGCATTGCCGCCATGTCTTCTGTGCTTGCAGCCTTAGCTCCTGGATATCACATACCTCCCCTCTACTGTGTGCATGTTTATGTGTGTCTAATACTCGTACTGCTTTTCTTCCTTGCTGCTGCCAAGTTTGATGCCCCTGGGCCCTTCCAGGAGGGAGCCAGCCTGTTGGATCTGGATTTTGATCCCATAAAACCAGATGCCACTGTGGGGAAGACCCCCACACCTGCCTCTCAGGTTGGTTCATATTGCCATTCCTTCTCCCTTCATAACTGACCTGTTGCCAAGTGTGGCGTGACCTGCACCCACGTGAATGATAACGTGGACCTTAGCTGTGGGTGGCTGGGCTGGGTGCACAGACCTGTGCCTTGCAGATGGGCACCTTGGTCTTCTCTGCTGGATGTGTAAGTCCAGCGAGAATCAGCTGACTATTAGCCTGGCCACAGTCTAGCACTAGGTGTTTGCGAGATGCTTGTGCTTTGCTCTGATAATCTACTGACGGACAATTCGTTCAACTTAATGTATGTCACTCCCTAGATTAGCATCCTCTGTATGCTGTATGGATTTAAACTGTGGAAGGGAATTCAGCCTCAGTTCTGTGCTTCTGCTATAAGTTGCTCTCAGAGGGATTTTTAATTAATGGGCACTCTGGTAATCTGCAGTTACTTAAGGTGAACAAAGCTGCAGACGGATATTCAAGTGATGTGAAGCCCTTCTTTTTCTGGGTATAACATAGCCTCTGTACTTAAGAAGTAGTTTCCTTCCTGAGCATTGTGCTGTGCAGTGCAGTATCAAAAAGGAAGATTCTGATTCTGGTCTGGCCTGTACCTGGTCCTGTCAGAGACAGGTGGGCTGTGCTTCATTTTATGTCTAAATGGCTGGAGACTTTGAAGTGCGTCCTGAATTTGGCTGTTGTCCTCACTGAGACACTTTCCAATTCATATGTATGAAATGGTTGTTTTTTGCCTGTAGTTGCCATCAAAATTTGTAATAAGCAGAATTGGGATGTTTACAGTATTTCTTCAGTATCATCATGTCAAGTCAGCCTGTATGACACAGATTTTTGTAGCAATAAGACCTCTCTAATAGAGAGATCAAACATTAGGCATTTGATTCTTCTAAACTAAAATACTGTATCTGCAAGATAGTACTTATTATCGGAGTTTGCTACACACCAATATGGCAAGCTACTACTTCCTGGAACTTTAGGCAGGGAGATTGGTATTTTGTGTCTGCTTGCCTGACAGAACAAGCTGTGTGCCAGGATAAGCTTTTTTTTAAAATTTATTTACTGGGATTTTTTTTTTTTCTGAGTCACTAGTTATAACTTGGATAATTGGGTATACTGGCATAGGATATGAGTATAAATTTGACTTAAAATTGAATTATTTGTTACGCTTCCAGCAAGCAACAAATATTACACTGAGTGGGTTTTTCAAAATTGCTCAGCAATAGCATATTTGGTGTTCTAATGCGTTTATTATTAGCTTCAGAAATCATTAAAAGAAAGAATCTGAAATCAGTACTTTCTGATGGTAACCACAGTACAAAACCTAGCGAAAACTACCTGATTTTCAAAGCAGTCAAATTTATTTCCTGTAGAGTGCGCACTATGGCAAAGAGGTTAAGATATTTTGCTACTGATCCAGAGACACCAGTTGAAGTCTTATTCTAAAATCATGCTGACTCTATTGGGTGTGGATATATGGGAGCATGTTTAACCCTGATGGACCACAAACTCAATGAGTTATTTTTTCTGGCTATGTGGTCTGCCACTGATAACTGAATGTGACTTGGCTGTCTCCCTTCATACCAGAGGTAGAAAAAACCCTTACTCAAATACCTTGGTACTTAAATTTGAATATGCAGTGGGGAGGGGTGTATAAATTCAGGTACTAAAAAGATATTTTTAAAACGTGCAGAGATAAGTGCTGTTGAATGTGTATGTCTGCTTTGGTCTGATCAGCATCTGTAATGTTTGTACTCACTGAAATAATCACATATAAACATGTTTTATTTTTGTTGCTCTTTGACATGCTTAGTCTTTGCCTTGGGATTTATGGGAGGTAAGAACTTCATATGGCTTTCATCTCTCCTCACGTACTGTGCATGTACCAGTGCCATCTCTGTGCGCATACCTCTCTCCTTTCCCTCACTGCTTTTCTTTTCTGCACACCCCAAACTGACGTTGCTCCATGTGCTGCTGCACCCACTTTTGCACCTTCTGTGAAGCCCTAGGGGCAGCCAGATGTTTGCAAGTCAGGTCTGACACTCTGAAACTTGTCTCCAGCAGTGCACAATGCCGTTGCTTTTCCCTGCTAACTAACCCATCTTTCCTTTGGCATGATGCTATGACATTCTCCTCAAACTTCATCCCACTGTGGCATCATCTTCACTCTCCACTCCCCAGTATTTCCTAAACTCTGTACATCCTGTTGGTCTTGTGCGCGATGCCTAAATGTCTGAGCTGCCCCTTGTCCTTATTGCCTGTACCATTGGGTATACATACATGTTTGGAATTATCTGCAGTATTTGCTGTTCATTGATCATTGCCAGAAAGGCTGATGTGAAGTAGCTCAGCCTGTGTCTACACTGAAAGTTAAGTGCAGGCCCAAGACTTACCTGGCATCTGCCTCAACCTCAGCTTTGGAGCTTACTGACAAGGGAGACCCTACACGTGCTTTGCACGTGAACCAAAGCCACACGCTCATTTATGCCCTCTAGATATATCAGTCCTGGGAAAATCTCAGATTGCTGCAGATTAGCCCATTGGGAGATATTTCAAGCACAACTACTTTTCAGCCCCTCTGGACAAACAGCCAGCAGTGTGGACAGAAGAAAACGCTTGGTCTGGGTACTCAAGCCTGCTACTTGAGCTGGCTATATCCCATGGTGTAGATGTAAGCATGTATCCTTGGCTTACGCTAGGGAATCAAGTTCTGCCAACCTTTCAATTCTCAAGGGCCTAATCATCACCTAGAGTCATAGAGTCATAGAATGGTTTGTGTTGGAAGGGACCTTAAAGATCATCTCATTCAACCCACCCTGCCATGGGCAGGGACACCTTACACCAGACCAGGTCGCTCAAAGCCCTGTCCAACCTGGCCTTGAACACTTCCAGGGATGGGGCATCCACAGCTTCTCTGGGCAACCTGTTCCAGTGCCTCGCCACCCTTATCGTGAAGAATTTCTTCCTAATATCTAAATCTTCCCTCTTCCAGTTTAAAGCCATTACCCCTTCTACTTGGGAGGATGTGACTTAACCGTTGCTGAGAGCCTGGCCCAAGGACTTGCTGTGGCCAGTGCTCTCCTTCACATGAGCTTGGGTCATGCCGAGAAAGGTGTTTCCCTTGTATGTTTTATCAGCCATCAGTGTTTAACATCTGTCATTCCCCTGTATGTATGTTGTCAGTCTGTCTTGGTAAGAAAGAAAAGAAGTCTGGTTTTGCAAGGAAGGATCTCGTGCTTTTCAAGTGGATGGGCAGGGGTGAGGCATGACTGTATCTGAGCTGTGCTTACCGTCTGGGGTGTAGAAAGTGTTTTGGGCCATTTCTATCCTGGAAACTGATTTCACCCAAAGGACAATTTAATCAACTGGGGAATTCTGCTAGACAAGAAGTTCTCACCATGGCAATTCTCACCTTGGCATGCCATACATAGTTAAAGAGCAGAGCTCCGTATAGCTGGGGAATCCTCCTCTTGTTCTTCAAGTCTTCCTAAGTGTTTTTGCTCTAATGTTGTTCTTAGCTGTTGAGAGGAGACTTGTTGTATGGTTGCGTAGTCCTGTATGCCATGATGTTAACAGCTGTGTGGAAACTTGGATGCAGCAGAACTTGCTTAGTTCTGCAGACTAGGAAAGTTGCACTCGGTGTGTATGATGCTGCTGTTGGAATAAGCAAAGCTTTCAAACCTGGCAACGAAGGTGAGCAATTCTTCCTCTTCTCCCTGTAGTATCTTTCGATGACATGAAAATGCTTTTATAGGCCTTGGGATGCCCACAGGTACATAAAATAGAAAAATAAGCAGCTGACATGAAAACGTCCTTTGCTGAAATCCAGGGGATTAATTTAGATGCAGTTTCTCTGGTTATTAAATACTGGCTTTGCAAATTAGCTACTTTTAGAACAGAAGCTCATGTTGAGCTCCTTTTCACTTGGCCACATAAAAATCACGCTTGGCCAGGTAGAGTTGGGTTGGCATCTGTCCCAGCTCCAGTTTCACTTAATCCAAACAGAAAGCAACCTGGGAGTGAATCTAATTAAACAGGAGAAGCCTTTGTAGCATTTCATATGTATACATTTACCTTAGCACTACCAAAACTGCTGTGGGAATCGTCTGCAGGACAGGAACAGCTCTGCTGTTTATAATGTCCTCTGGCAATATAGACCTGCGAACATGGTGGTGAGGGGACATGAGGAAGGATATGATAGGAGAGGAAAGTATGTGTTAAATGGCACCATTGGAGCAGCTGAAGGTGAAGTAATGGCTTTTTGTTAAATGAAGGATTTATTTCTTTGTTATTGCTGCTGTTACTAGAAAACTACTTGGAGCATTGTACCAGTGCATGGCTAGTAGCCAGATGGGTGTAGAGTTAAGGGCTACCATGGTCATTGCTTTACACTGGGCTTTTAGGGTTGGGACTATGAGAACCGCAACATTAAGAAATCTGTACAATGCCTTGTTTTGAACATGGCTGTATTCAGGGGTAGATGTGTCGTGGTTTGACTCCAGCCGGCAACTTAGCACCACACAGCCACTTACTCACTCCCTCCTGCAGTGGGATGGGGAGAGAATCAGAAGGGTAAAAGTAAGAAAACTTGTGGGTTGAGCTGAGAACAGTTTAATAATTGAAATAAAATAATAATAGTAAAAAGTGTAATGAAAAGGAAAATAACAAAAAAAAAAACCAAAAAACCCAAGAAAAACAAGGGATGTAAATGAAAAACAGTTGCTCACCACCAACTGACTGATGCCCAGCCTGTTCCTGAGCAGTGACCCCTCAGCCAGCTTTCCTCCTAGTTTATATACTGAGCATGCCGTTCTGTGGTATGGAATATCCCTTTGGCCAGTTTGGGTCAGCTGTCCTGGATGTGTCCACTCCCAGCTTCTGATGCGTCCCCAGCCTCCTCACTGGCAGGGCATCAGAAGCTGAGAAGCCCTTGACTTAGTGTAAACACTGCTGAGCAACAACTAAAACGTCAATGTGTTATCAACACTATTCTCATCCTAAATCCAAAACACAGCACTATACCAGCTACTACCAGCTGAAACCGGGACAACATGTGTTTACCAAATGTATGAGGCATGTAGGCATGCTAAAGCTGGTTTATTCACATGTATTAAAAGTGGAAAATTTCTATATAGCAATCTCTGTTGTGCAAGTGTAAAGTGAGTATCTGGTTAGATTCTGTAAAGAGGCGCATGTGCTATCTTGTATAGAGAGCAAACGGATATATGCTGGCCATGAAGACACTCAAGCTGCAAATCAGACCCCTGAGATTCTTGTCAGGAGTCTTCCCAGGTGCTGCCTGGCCAGTCTCCCACAGGGCTGATCTGTGGCATTGATGCTACCAGATCCAACTTACTTCCTGCGTTGCTGCAGTTTCTGGGAGGAGTGAATGATTATCTTTAATTTTGTGTTGAAACCGAGTTAGCCTGACTTCAGGCAAGGGAGAATAAAAACTTGAACCACTGAAAGTGTATCAGAGATGTCTGGTTGGTCTTTTGTTGTGCAAACCCCTATCCCTAGGCTTCCTAGAGCAGTCTGCTCTAGGCAGTTGATTTGTAGATGATGCCGAGTATTTCTCTCTGGTGGTGGCAGCTTTTGTGCACTAGAAGCTCTCCTTTCCACCAACACAAATGTGTGCATGTGTGCACACACTATGCGGAATATTCATATCAAATTCTTAGTAATAGAATATTCACAACAGAATCCAAATTCATGACTTTTTGGGCCTATCCAGATTGGGTGAAAGTTAGCACAGGTTTCAGTTCAGTTTGATTAAGCGCTAATGTCATGTAGATGCTGGGTCTAGAGTAAGTTCCTTATCTGGACACATCATTACTATGCTTTTCTGTTTCTGGGAGTATGCAAAGGCTTAAATATTCCTTGATTGTTGATCCTTGGAAGTAGCCTATTGAGAGATCCTTGTCCCTTAGCATGCGAGCAGACTTGTATTCACATACAAACGGGCGGTCTATACGTAATAATAGATACTGTGCATGTGTAAGGTGGGTCTGCGATTTAGATCATGAAAAGAAAGACGCTCGCAGGATTTTTGGCGTTTCATTTTTTTTTTTTCTTGAGTATTGCCTGCTGCATGGCTGGAGTGAGGGAACGCAGACTTTACTATGATTTCAGCGGGTTGCAGAGAAAGAAAGAGGGAGACGGAAGCCTAGCAAGACCCGGAGGTTTCTCACCTATTTGTCAGCAGATGGCAGCAGTCATCAGCATAGAGCACTTGGACAGGCTGAACTGCACTTCTCTGCACGTACGTGTAGCTGTAACGAGCATAACTCTGCACCTGGATGACTTTTGTATTGCAGCCTGCAGAAGCAGCCCATGCAGGAGCTGAAGCAGCTGGATCAGAAGCAACAGCTGGAGCTGAAGCATCTAAAACTGAAGCTGATTCAGGATCGGTAAGCACCTCGAGGGACAGCAGTCCCTTTCCTCCATCACATCCCTTTGTCATACAGCAGGTATGGGAAACTAGGCTGGGAAAAGAGATGTGTGGCTGCTTGGGAAAACAGATCCCTGCCACTCCAGCAGTTACAATGCTCTTATTCAGAGACCAGACTTAGCCATTGCATTCTATCTGTGTAATGCTTTGGGAGAAGCTCTGCTGGATGATCTGCAAAAACAACTGTGCCTTCACCCGTGTTGTGAAGCCAGCTGCCAGCCCACAGCCCACATTGTGCAAAGCTTGCATTGTCTGCTGGATTCCTCCTTACTCATCATTTATTTTACCTACCCTGTCCTCTGGGCTCTGCCTGCGTCCTCTGAATATCCAAGATTCCTCTTCTTTTTCCTGACATTGCTACCTTTTTAGAGGACTGGAGTAGGTCCCATCTCATGGCCGCTTGGTTCCTAAAGGTTGTGGCATTTTGAGTTGTGTGTTCCATGAGGGCTCTACAAGAACTGTGTCTGGGAAATGCTGGGCATTATGGTCCCAGAAGAACTCTAAATCCTCTCTGCCCTTCTGCAGCCTTAAGCAAAGGAAGACAGTGATCACCTCTCCTGCCTTCTCACTGCTGCCTCTGCTGTCCTTTGGGGTGTTTTTGTCACTGACTGGTGTGCTGGGAAAACCCACTGAAGCCATGGGTAGGGTTGGGATGTGGATCCTCCAGGGTGGACTTGGAGCTGCAATTTTGGATTTTCTTTTCTCAATGGCTTATTTTTCCTTCCTTGGGGACTACTGCCTACCAGAGCTCTCTGCCTGCTGTTGTTGTGGAAACTTTCCCTGCTACTGTCAATGGCACTGTGGAAGGAGGCGCTTCATCTGAAAGAGCTGACATGCCCCCAGGATTTCTGTTCAAGGTGAGTGCTTGGTGGTGGGGCACTGAGCTCCTGGTGATTTTTTTTTTTTCCCCCTGGAATAAATTAACTACTTTGGCTCAGCATGGCCATGGGCTACGCCGCATTGAAAGGGAGAAAGGAGAGGAAGTTGAAGGAGAAATACACCTTCCTCTCCAGCAGCCCAGCTTCACGCAGTTCCAGATGTTTCAAAGGACTGTATAAGAGCATCGGTGTCTAAATGTCTGGCTGTGCTGTATAGCAAAACCCCTCCTTCTCTCTACTGCAGTTATTTCTATCTCTGGTGGTGTGGTAGTGTCAGTCACACACTCTGGATAGTAGATAAGGAGTTGTGCTCCAAACTGGAAAGGTTAAACTTTGATACAAGTGGCTAATGAAGGAGTGTTGGAAACGTCAGTAGGGACAGAGGGCTTCATGTTTGGGGAAATTAGAAAGCCAAGGTGAACAGAAAAATACAGGATTAGACAGGGAAGTCTGGTGAGTATTCTGCATGTGCCAAAGATCACTTGCAGCTTGTTTCGAAGATGTGGAGGAAGGAGTGATTCTGGGTGAGGATAAGCTGCAAATTTAACGTGCATAATGGAATATGGTAGCAAGACAGCACAGATGCATCATGCCCTGAAAGTAAGAAATGAGAGTCTACTGCTATAGGAGTACTTTTCTTCTGCTTTAGTCATTTCCACACACAATTTTTTTTTCCTGGGAGTTCTAGCAAAAACAGAAGAATGACAAAACTCTGAAGAACAATGGGAGGCTCATCGCATTTAGACTAGTTATAGGCAGCATTATAGGCTGTAGTGCTCAAAGTGGAGAGCTGTGGTTTGAAGTAGAAAAGTTGTAATGCGGATGTTGATAGAAATTAGGCTGAATACCAAAGAGAAAACATGGCAGGGCACAATCACTTGAAGATCCAAACTGATACTCTTCCCTACGTTTCCTCTCCATGCTTACTGTGACAGAGATGGGATGCTATAATCTCTAATACTTTTGCAGTCCAGCTGCAAAAAGAATACAGGGCACCATTTGAGTGAATACGGGGTTTCTACCCTGTGAGATTTTTAGGCCCATACCATGGGAATTCAGTCCTCCTAAGGAAGAATGGAAAGGTGCCGATTCATAATAAGTTGAATGAGACTCACCAGGACGTCCTTGTGGCAAAGGCGAGCTGCATGCCAGGCTGTATGAGCAAGCATGTAGCCACTAGGTGAAGGGAAATCCTTATTCCCATAGATGTGGCATTTGTGATCCAAGCTTGCCCTGCCTCAACCAGCAGGTTGGATCAGATGGCCTCCAAAGGTGCCTTCCAACCTGAATCATCCAGTGAATCAATGAAGTGGAAAGCCTTGTCACCCATTAGAAGGCTGGCCTCACCCACGCTCTCCTCTCTTCTCCCCATAGGTCCAGGCCATGCATGATTACACGGCTACTGACAGCGATGAGCTGCAGCTGAAGGCTGGGGATGTCGTGCTTGTGATTCCGTTTGAGAACCCTGAGGAGCAGGTGAGTGGGGAAGACAGGGTGTGAGCCTGGGCCAGGAGGAGCCAAGGGGATTTCCAGAGCTGCTTCTTCCTCCACTAACAGTCAGCTGGCTGGATGCAGAGCCATCAGTTTGTGGCTGGGAGCTGGTGGGAAAGCCGGTTGTCCTTGAGCTTGAGATTGGCTTCCTGCAACAGAGGGGAGGACTCTGCTTGTTAATGGAAAGTGGAGACATTATCCTGCATAAAGCATGTGAAGTAGCCGTGGCTTCCTGTCCCTATCAGGGCATTTGAGCCAATGCAATGGCTTCCTTGATCAGGGGGCCCAACAGAGCCCATACTTTGCCTCTTCACTGCTCCTAAACTTGTTGCACGTTCCCTGTGACCACTGCAGTGGTCACATAGACTGTGGCATTGGCGGAGTGACCCACAGCTTATGATGATGTTTTCTCTCTTTTTGAGAAATGCTGGAGCTCTGAGAAGGCAGCTTGCCATGGATGATGTTTTGCACTTCAGCACAGCAATGGCTATTTCCAAATGACAGTCTTGGTCAGGAGATGGCAGCAGAATCAAAGGCTGGAGCAGACTGCTTAGCCCCAGAGAACAGTCTTGCTGTCCATCTCCAAACTAAATTTAATTGGCGATGTTTTTCTTTATTCTGAACTATTTCTAGAAGCCTTGAGTAAATCCTTCACACTTGCTGTGTTTAAGGGCTTCCAGCTGATAAAGTCTGCAGCAGTTTTACTACTTTGGCTGAGGGAAGTGGTGATTTTATAAAATTCATGCTCACATCTCCAGGTTTTTGTTTGGAAAAGGAAGGGAGTTCCCAAATTGATTCAGTAGTCACCAGCTCTTTGGGATTGGCCAAGCCCAGACAAGATCTGGATTCCACAAGAGGTACAGGGAAGGTAACTTAGTTCACTGGCCACAGAACGTGTGGATCCTCTTTGTGGCTCAGCTGTTGGCTTTGTGAATTATGGAGGCAGATCTTGCTGCTACTTGTGAAATGGGAGCTATAATGTGCCGGCAGTTCCCACAGAGCTAGGTGCTCTGGGGGGAAGGGTTATATGGGAAAGAGACAGTGATTACTTCTGGAGACAAGACTCTTCACTGAGTGGGACTGCCCTGCACAAGCATTTGTAGCATTCCTTTCTCGGAAAGCTTTCTGGATGGGAAATGAGTGGCAGCTCCACTAGTTTCTGTGGTAGGAGATGGCATTTGTGGAGCAGAGTTTTTCAATGCCCTATGTTTGCACTCTAGCTGGATGTGGGTGCAACAGCCATGAACTCGAGACTCTCCAAGCTGCAGAGGGTGAGCTCTGAGTGTTGCTAACATGACGCTGTAGCTGCACTGAAGCCCTCTAACCCCCCTACAGTGTATCCTGTGCTACAGCTCATTTCCCTAACCTCAACCATACCCAGCCAGAAATGTTCGCAGTTAACATGTGCATGAATTGTGCACGTGAGTGGAGGAAGCTTAGGATAATAGACTCTGATCCGCATCCCCATCTTGCAGCTTAGATGTCAGTTTGTGGGTATATCAGCCAGGCCTGGATTCATCTCTCTTGATAGAAGAAAAGGTTGAGGGCAGCAACACTTCTAAGCTGGCACTTTAAGTGACATGGTCCAAAATTGGCAAGGGTCAGTCTGGGTCTTTGTGTCTAATCCCTACAGCTGAGAACACCCTTCATAGCAGGATGGAGTGGGAGTGATGCATGCTGTATGGCACAGACGCAATGTGCAAATGGATGAGCTTTCGTGCTTACCGTGCTGTGAGCTGGAAGCTGCCTTCCAGACACTTGGGCCCAGCGTCTTCTGCCTAGTCGTTTGTCTTCATGATTTATGGCATGTCAGTCCTTCCGCAGCCCCTGCAGCTGGCTGCTGCAGATGGGCTCCCGTCTCATGCCATTCCCATGACATCCCCTGAATGCTCAAATTTAAGGCAGCAGCAAGGGCTAACTGAGCCTGCAGGCACCCAGTACAGCCTGCAAGGGGCAAGGAACTTGGATACAACGGCTGCTCTGAGCTGCTGCCACGTGAAGTGTGCAGAAAACAGGACAAGAGGGCAGAAGCTGTAAAATGGCAGCGGAAAGCAATGTGTGCCCCATGGATGACTCATGGCGAGGGCTGCATTACTCCTGCACTGTGCAGGTACATTTTAAAAGAACATATTTCAAGGGAGGCCTTGCTTGGCCTTGGATAAATACCCAGGTAATTCCTGCCAGTTTCAGGAAAGCAGAAGTTTCAGAACAACTATGTGTACCACACACACACATGTTCCATTTCACCACAGCTTAGAGCATTTGGTTGCCTGAGCAATTCTGCCCTGGCAAGTTACGTAGTTGAACGTGGTAACATATCTCTAAAGGAGCCTGGTGCATGCTTTGCCCAGAGGAGTGGATGCAGAGCAGGCTGTTGAGTTTGGAAGCAGCGGTCGATGCAGCTCTCTTGCCTCATGCTGCAGCCGTAACCCCTAGGCTGATCCCTGCAAATGACTCGCGTGAGTGGATGTATTTACTGGCTTAAACGGTGCTTCCATGGTTGGAGCTCCAAGGCATACAGAGAATAGGGTGGTTGCACACCTGAGCTGCAGGCAGTGCAGCCTTCCCACCTTGAATATCTTGTCTCCCCCACGTGCTTCAGATGGAGCAGAAATCTTGTTGCTAGACACCCTGCAGGCAGAGGATGGGAAGTCTGGTTCTCTGCCTGAGCGGGTTCTACCAAGCAGGACTCCATTTGCCTGAGTGAAAATTCATCCCTGTTTATAGATTTATAGATTTGGTGGATAGGGAGGATCCTTGTGAGAGACCTTGAGTCTTACATCACGTGCAGCACAAGTTTGGGAGTTTTGCCAACCTCACCTTGCATCAAGCCCAACAGACTGATGGGTTTTGGGAAGGTGGGTTGAGCTCCTCAGCTCCCAATTCTCATAGGCCAGAATTTCAGCATAGCAAACAAGACTCATTTTACCTGTGCTACCTCTCTAAAATGCTAATCATCCAGGTGCCCTGACTGGAGCAGGGGATGAGCACCTCCAGGGAATGATTCATCCTTTCCAAAGACCTGTGCCCAAGATGAATGGGGTGAATTGCACTGTGGAGGTGCCCATCTCTTTTGTGACAATGGAGAATGGTAGACCCCTCATGTTTAGATTGTGAAAAGTGAGGCAGGTGATTCCCGTCCTGTAGCTCTAGAGACTTTCTTTGGCAGAATTTCTTCTGCTTCAGTGGGTGTAAATTATGATGTTTCTACTACACTTGCTAATTGTTTACAAATTCAGTGTCTCTAGACACTCTGGGTCAGATAGGAGTTTTGGTACTGACTCCGGTGGGATGTAGCCTTCTCCTTGTTTAAAAGGGAATGAAAGCATTTTTTCCTTCTCCCCCGTCATCCTCTTCCTGGATTGTCTCTAAGCCAAATATGAGCATGGCTTTGATAATGCCTTGACAGTTCCTTGGCCTGCACTCTGTAAGAAAAATCCCCACTCACACCTATCCCTTAGCATCTGATCTCTGTCTTCTCCTCCAGGACGAAGGATGGCTGATGGGCGTGAAGGAGTCTGACTGGATCCAGCATAAGGAACTTGACCAATGCCGAGGGGTTTTCCCAGAGAATTTCACAGAGCGGGTGCAGTGAAAGTCCAAGTCCACCAGCCACATTTCTGCTGGAAGAAAGCAAATTTTCTGGTATATAATTGAAACAGAACAGCGAAATGAAAAGAAGAGAGAATTTTAAAGGAACAGAAGCCTGGAAAAAAAAGTCAACTTAAAGAGTGTGTTCTTCTCAAAGGGCAAGGTTTCGGAAGTAAATTGAAATTCAAAGTGTTATCAAAATATATACATATTAATAATAGTAAGGCAAGTTAAATACCCTCTTCCCCCTTTGGTTTTAACAGCATTTGGATTCAGAGGACTCATGCAGAAGCAACTCAGTGTGGTTCTCTAAATACTGCATTGACTGAATTGGCAAGATGTCGGTCTGATCCCTGGAAAGGCAGTATTTGTCTAATGGCTTGAGAGTAGAAGCTGCATTTGCTCTTGAGTGGGTTCATCTGTTTTGTCTTGAAGGTGGCTTGCATGGCAACCATAAAAATTCAGCCTTCCCTACATATTCAACCTACAGTAGGCCACACTTTCTGTTACGCTGTTGAAAAAAAATAGTGTATAGTGTTCACCAATACAATGTACGTGTGTGTGCGTGTGTGTATTTTATTTTCTTCCTTTAAAACAATGTTACACAAACTGTGATTTTGTACATGTAAAGGTAGAAGAAACTACATGGAAAAGACATGGAGAAGATGAAAAGTGTGAAGCTGTCCTCAGTCCAAAGTTCTTTCAAATGCGGACACCTAAATTCTCACAGTGGTATTGGCCTGTGAAATGCTGAGAGGAATGGACAAATTCCAGAGGAGAAAGAAGGCAAGCAGATGCCATTTAGATATCTCTGAAATTTAGGAGAGGGAATCCTCTGCCTCCAAAACCCTGTAGACAATTTCAGAAGAGCTTAGATTCGTGTAGATGGCAGATAACTCTAAAATCTGACTGGTTAAAAAATTTGCTTTTAAAGAAAGAGATAAGGGAAGAAAAATTTTCTTCTGAAATAATGTCTAAGAAAAAAACACCAAGGAGAAAAAGTTTTCTTTCTCTGTTTTTAATTGGCATTGTTATTTGTGAAATTGTATTTCTTATTTTCCTTTGAAGAGTTCTGTAAGTGAAATATTGTTAGATCAGCTTTCTCCAGTGCTGTGCTGGTGATCAAGTTAGCTTCTATGAAAACTGGACTCTTGAAATACTCGTTTAAAATGGCTGCATGACTTCATGATATTTTAATGCATTAGAAAGGAAGGCAAGAATATCAAAGTGTCAGTGTCAAGAAGACACTCCACAGTCTAATACTGATGCTGAGACCTTTCCTTTGCTCCTGTTTGTTTTTGAGTTTTGTTTTTTAGTTTAAACAAGCAGATGACAAGGCTGTTTCAAAGTGCGTATTACACTTGTTAAAATATGCCAGTCTGACCCTCCAAGGCTCTAAAGTCCCACAAAGGTACTTTAAACTTTACTTGAATACTGATGCAGCTGGTCAGCAGGTTGGTTTTATGCACCCCCCACACCCTCCCCGATCTCTTTGCCTTTAAGGGACTTTTAACAGTAAGGTTACCTCCTGCTGTAAAGGGACAGATCACTCTCTGAAACAATCTTCCTGTTAGGAGCTGGCTTTTGTCAAAGATGCGTGGAATGCTGACACACACTACTGAAAATCCGACTTTTTCCAATCTGTTTTGATTATTTGCAGAACAAGAAAAAAACATTGTAGGGCAAAAGTGAATTTATTTATTTTCTTTTTTAATTTTAGTTCAGAGGGACAGGTCAGATTTTGACTGGAAAATATATTCTTAGAAATGCAAGAATTGCTGGAGTTCCTCCTGCTTTCAGCTTGGGAGATGTGCTCGTTATTTACAGCGATGTAACAGGCATCAAAATCTGTCCTATGTACTGAAATCCCTTCTCCTTTATTTTATTTTTTTTTAATAAACGTGCAGGAGTTTATATTTTACATCACTGTTACAAAACCCAATAGTATTTAGGAGCACCTGCTCACAATACAGAAGGACTGGACTCCGCATGTTATAGAATGGTGAGCAGTTGCTTTAGGATACTGCCCTGTTTAATTTTTTTTTTCTTTTTCACCAGGGTTGTCTTTATTATTTCTCTTTCTTTCCACAATACCTATTTTTATGCATTTGTGACTCCCATTACTCCTTTAAAGAATATTCATAGAAAAAATATACATTTAAATATACATAGAAATATATATATTAAAAAGCGGGTTGATCCAATTAACATAATGCTGTCAGCTTGAAATGTTTATTTTTATGCAAAACCTGTGGATTATTTTTTTTTAAATGACAAGATTCTAAGTACCAGAGCTGTGATTTTTTTTGTCTTACAAGTACTTGTTTTAGAGCATTGAGAAAGCTGTGCTGATCCCTAATTTATTGTGGGTTTTTCTTTGCTGTTATTGTTGTTGTCTTCTGCTGTGTTTGAACCAGATGACTGTCCCAACTAAGATCCTCATAAGGCCTTTTCATTTTATTGAGCTTGCAAAGCAACTATCCAGTACTGTATTGTCCCTGCAGAAGTGGTAACGCTCTGCAAAAAAGGGATGTTGTTTTCAGGTCACATGAGTGATGCTCAAATATTGCTAGTGGGGAGAATGTTGCATCTCTCTCCATTTGCTTCCTCCCAACCCAAAAATCCCAACTCCCAAAACCCCTTGCTTAGAGCAGGTAAGGTGGGTTACCTGGATCTTGCATTGCTTGCAAATAAGTGGTGTCAGCACATCTCAGTCAGATTCTGAAAATGCAGGATTGGACCCACAGTTTATAAATTGCCTTATGTGAGAGTAGGATGGCATAGCAGGAAGCTTGTAGATGGCAGTGTTTTTTTGAGGCCAGGAGAACTCTCTATCTCCTGGGTCATGTTCAGCCCGTTGTAAACAGCCACAATGCCTCGCATTGCGGTATGCTAAATACCTTGATTCTGGTTGATATTACTGATGGAGTGAACTTCCCATTTTCCTTGGCTTAGGACTGATTCAAACAGAAAGAGGGACAGTAAACTCCCAAGTAGGCTGTGCCCACAGTAGTTTTTCAGTTTGCAGGCTGAACTGAAAAATCTGGGAAAAAAAGTTGTAAGGGTGACCTGAGACTTTTTTTTTTTCCTCAGTGGAATGCAAAAGGAAAAAACCAAAATATTAAAAAAAAAAACCCAACAAACTTTTCAAACCAAAATGAAGCATTCATTTGTAGGGTTGCTTTTTCACTTTTTAAAAAACATTATGGCTTGGGCTATAACAAGTTGCTTTGAAGCAAAAATGTGAAACCTGTTTTGAAAATGCTGAAAGAAAATGTTTTAATGTTAGTAGCCTTTTGGCCTTCACATGTGTTTTTTTTTAATCTGATGACTGGTTTCAGTTAACCCTAAACTGCATTTCTTGGTGAATGCATTATCCACTGAAGAGAACCCAAAGAAGCCCATTGGCCAGTTCGGCTCCACTGACAGGCGCACTGGGCACATTTCAGGGATTACCTGGTATCTGACCCAGCAAAGCTGTTGTTTCCCCATCTAATAATCTTTCACCTGATTGTTTTACTGGGTGAACAATAAAAGCATCTCTCATCCCATGCCATTGACTGGTTTTGTAGCCTGGCTTAGAAAGACATTCTTGCTCTATTGATACTCAGTTTGGTCACAAATTTATGACTGTAGATTTATGATACTACTCCAGTTTGAGCCTAATCCCATTGTGCAGTGGGAATTTTCATTTGCGCAACTGATAAAGAAAGAAATAAGCTATTACTTTTTCTCCCTTTTTCTGTCTTAGCAATGTCAGTAATATATCTTTATTAGATAGAAATAGGGAAAGGTCCCAGAGTAAAGATGAATGCGTTGTTCCTGCGTACTCTCTGCTACTTTCCATGAGCATTCCTCAACTGTCTGCTTTTACCACCTTTGTGTTTCTTGGCTGTGAAGGTGGTGCAGTAAAAGGGATTGTGCGGGCTTTATCCAGCTGCTCAGAGCTAGTCCTGCTTTGTGATCTGTTTGCCACAGTCCTTGAAGCTTTATTCACAGTTGCAGAACCCTTTCCTGTCCCACTATCCAAAGACTGTGGCCAAGGCAAACACCCCCAAGTCAAAGGGGTGTCTCTTTTATGACCTGGACCAGCTGTGAGGGCTCCATATTCTGCCTGGAATTGGGATGTCAGCTCAGTTAAGTTTTGCAACAGTCTCTTGAAGGGAAAAGGCCTAAGGCTAAGGAGATGCTGAGGGAGGATGGAGGGATGATACATTATCTTCTTCATTTTGGGTTGGTGCACTGACTGTCTCACCTCTTGGTCCCAGGGAGGTCTAGAACGTTGAATTTAGGACTGAGAACAAAATGTGAGTGATCAAGACATGCATGGTCAATATGATAACAGGTGTGTGTCTCCTGCAAAGGACACACTGAGTTCAGAGTTTCCTCTTTCCTGCTCTGTGCCAGACAGATTGAGTGCTTTCTGCCACAGTTGGAGATGTTTTGGATGCTGTGCAGTCCGTACCCCAAAATGGTGAATATCCTTTGCTGGAGGATGCAGAGGTGTCTCTCAGCCCTTTCTAGGCAGAGCTACTGATCTTCCACGGACAAGGCCTGTGTGCTTCTAACACAATAGCATCTGGCCCCACTCTTCAGCTCCTGCTGCTTCCCAGCCTCTCCCATGCTCTTTGAGGATGATGGTAGTGTAGGGCACTTCCCACCAGCCTAAAGTGTGAGGCTAGAAGATGCACAGAGGTGTTCATTAGCAAATCCTATGCGGTGCAGCTTGATAATGCTGATATCGGGAAAACAAGCAACAGCTTTTCTTCTCTGCGTTGCCAAAGGGAATCTATTCCTTGCCACACAGATGCCATCACGCCTGTCACTGGTGCAGACACCTGTGATTGCATGCTCTGGTTTAGACATTTTGAAGTAGCAAAATCCTGATGGAAAGGGGTCCTTTGTGGTGCCCAGAGCTGGATTGTGCCACCAGCCCTTGCGAAGCTTGGGGTCTGTAGCTGATGCAAGGGGGCTGAGAATTAGGCAGCCATTTCAGAAATTTTGTTTATGAAACTAAATGGAGATACTACAGCTGTGAAGACTGGTCTGTATGGACTTGTACTTTGATGTGTCTTATGGCTATAATTTCTTCACCTGTTTTAACAGCATATTCTGCTAATCCTGTAATCCTGTCCCTAGTCTGCATTTCACGTAGATGGTCCCTACGTGAAACTTGCCCGATGCACTCCTGGGCTTGTTGCTTCTCTTTAACTGAATCAAATGGCAGTGACTTTGGCAACATATTGGCAATCTCTCTTCCTTCTGTTAATTCAGTCTCCGAGTTTAACCACAATGACCTGAGAAATGTTTGGGGTTTGAGTGTTTTTTTTTAAACTATTTTAATTTTTGTTTTGTTTAAACAAAGCTGAGCAATTCCCATTGTATTCAGAGCTGTGACACCCAGTTCCAGTGACAAGTACTAGATGGATTTGTCCCATTTTGTTTCTTGGCAATGTTCAGAAATATAATTTGTGTCATCCTATGTCCTGTGTCAGTTTCTCTCTCTCTCTCTCTCATTTTTTCCCGCCTTTATATTAAGAAACTGAAACAATTCAGGACTTCTTTCTCCTCAAAGAGGTGAGTAGCTTCAAAGAGGCTTGGTTTGTCCAGGCACCGTTAATGCTGGGAATTCTTAAAAACACATGGGGATGGAGAGGGCAATACTGGTCCTTCCCTGAACGAGTACGACAGCAGAATAAACTCTTCTAGAAGCCATCTCTGTTCTGTTGCGAGGACCTGACACTGAACGACTGCAATGTATGGTAGGATTTGAGACCTTTGCTTTTTAATAGGTACTAATGCCAAAATGATGTGATCTTCATCCTCTAAGGCAAGTTTGTTGATGGGAGTATGACACCGTGTGGGCACCCTACCCCGTCTGCCCAAACACCTCCCAGGTCCCTTTGCCTTGTTGGCACACCTGTGTGAGCTCTTAGTTTCCAGGCTGGCTTTGGGATCTGCTTTTTAATGGGGCATTTTCTTTACCTGTAGAAAGGGACTGTTTCTGCCCTTCAACCAGAGTGATTTGGGACCCAGGAGGGGACAGGATTAGAGGGGTTCAAGGTCCATAGCTGGCTGTTTTAGGGTCACTCCATCAGATACCTCATTCCAGATAGGCTCAGTGTAGCTGTACAAGGGACAAGGTGTGTAAATAGCAAGCACTGGCCAAAGGTTGGAATATGGTCTGATGCAAATTGGTGCCAATTAGCACTTTGATGAATGGACTGCCAGAGTCCTCTGCTTTAGCATGCGGGTGTGCAAGCCTCAGAGCCAGCGTGAGGAGCTGGCCAGACTGTACTTGCACGGTTGCTTCGTTTCCAGATGGCCTGGAGGGTTTAGTGCCTTTTAGCCTCTCACCTCTGTGGCGCTGGGACGAAACAGAGTCAAATCTTGTGGTGGAGAGAGGGGAAGAGGCAGGCTGTGCCCCTGAAACTATTGCTGCAGTTGGTGAGTCGGGCTCTGCCTTGACTTGGCACGATGGCTCCGAGCTGGACCAGCTCTGCCAGGGCTGGGAGCTTGCAGTGCAGAAGTGAAACCCTGAGGCATGGGGCCTCTGTGCATGCCTTCTGTTTGCCCTTCCTCATGCAGTTTCATTCCCATCACCCAAAATATAAAGAAAACAGGGGAGGGGAGAAGGCAGCTGAGGGGAAGCAGTGTGCATAATTCATTGTCAGCTGCCTCCGCTCAGCTGCATAATTCATTCCCGGTGATGTCTTTTTGCTCCAAACAAGCATCCCTTGGGCTTGCTGGCCACGTGAGCCCTGGCAGCATGTTTGGAGCAGAAACAGGCACTTGGGCCCCTGGGTCCAGCCTTCAGAGCCCTTGCCATGCTGCGGGGAGAGCTGGGCTTTGCTCCAGGAACACAGCTGGAGAAGGAAGCCTCTACAGCTGGAGGAGGCACATGTGGCACCAGGTGGGGCCAGGGTGCCTGGGAGTGGGCAAGGTGGAAGCCAAGCCATTATGTGCTGCAGGGGACTGGCATTGACTGGTCTCAGTTGCTCCACAGCATCCCTATACAAAGGGAGAAGTTGGTACCGGGGCTGTCCTTCAGTGGCAGCGCACACCACCTGGGAAGACCCCGTGGCAGGGAGTTAAAGCTCAGGAGTGGAGCTGAGAGTCACTCTGCAACCCCCAGGAGGTGAAGATGGGAGTTTGGGGCAGCTCTTGGCAATTTCTCATATTTGCTGGCTGGGTGAAGCCAGTGCCCTTTGCAGAGCAGGATTGCTGCTTCAGCAGGTGGAGGAGCCTCTGCTGCCCATCTGCAGCATGGCCCAATCCACAGAGCCATTAATAACCGTGTGGGAACAGGAATTCAGCAAGTGCCCATGATTAATTAGCTCATCACAGGCAGTTAACGGCCAGCCTGCTCTCCTTGGCCCCGTGGTGCAGGTAATGGAGTAGGCATCACTTCTCACTGGGCAAGGCGCAGTCCTCTGCCAGGAGCGGTGGGCAGAACTTGCAAGCTGTTTTGATGCACTGCTGATAGGTATTTGTTGATATAATTTTTCCGGGTGCTGGAGGGATAGATCTGTAAGGGGACTTGCTAGTTATCAGAGCCAGGTACCCAGTGCTCTGGCAGGGGCCCAATCTAATATCAGCTTTTCTTTTCCTAGCAGTGGCATTATCCCATGTCTTGCCTGCATTTGGGAGCATTCCTTCTTACTGAGGCTGAGTGGCTTCTTCACGTGTACTCTGCTTGTCTCATCACTTTCTCATGAATTGATACATAGAAATCTGGATATCACCTATGCTGCATCAGGCATGAGGGCAGTGATGAGGACGTGCAAGCAAGGCTGGTTTTTGACATCTAAGCGGGATAAAATGAACTGCTCCACAGGTGACCCTGCTCGGCTGGGGCTGAGCTCCACCAAGTGCAGGTCATTGCCTCCATCCCAGCTGCTTTGCAATAAGGTAGGAGAAAGAAGAGCTCTAGCAGGGGTGCAAGATATTAAAATTAAATTGCACACATTCATGTTGTTTGGTCAGCATGACACAGCCCAAGGTGTGAAATGAATGTGATGTGACCAGAGTTGCTGCTGTGTCAGTAAGAGGAGCAGTGCAAGCCTGTTGTCCTGTGTCCTAAAAGGGTTCATGTTCCCCTTCAGGGCACCTTCTGTGACTGCCATAGTGTCGGCTATTATGGCAGAAATCAAGCGTGTTTGGAAATCCCTGTGCTGCAGACTGTCATTTCTCCTATCTCCAATTCAGAGACATGTGAGAGCTCCCTAGAGTGACTTCCCCTCTCTAATGTCCAGGATTGCCACTGTACATCTCTATTAGAGGCTTCCAGGAGAGACCTGACTATTGATTTTGGAGAATGTGCTGTTTTTGCTGTTGAAGGTGATGCTGTATTTAGGTGTGCAGGAATCAAGCCACACGGAGGCACTCGTGAAATCTGCGAGTGCCTTACCTCCGTACAACACATCCCGAATGTCTGATGAATGCCTCCCATATGCCAGACTTCTGGCCCCTCTAAGGAAATCTGAGGAAAGCTCAGACTCAGAGCATCCATGCTGGGAGCAGTCAGGGTATTGTAGTGGCCAGGCTATGGTTTTGCTCTTGCTGATTGTGTGAAGGATCGTGTTAGCTAGAGATGCTTTCAGCCCTCTAAGAACTTTCCCCATAACCCACACCAGAGGCTGGCTTTGCTCCTCTGTGACAAGCGGCCACCTTCCTAAATCCTCAGCAAGTTGCTCCTGGAGCCATCTTATGAAATCTCGTGCTCATCTTCTGCCTCCCAAGCCCTTTTTCCCATGGGCAAGCATGTCAGGGAAGGCTATATGTCTTGCCCCACAGAGGTAGTGTTATACCAGATCAGGAGGACAGGTATTTTATTTTGCTTTTCCCTCCCCTATCTGGGAGCTCCTAGCATTGCTCACTGTGTCTCAGGCTTTCTGCTGTGTCTGTGAAGCATTGTTGCTCTTTCCCATATGATACAGATGTTTTTGCAGGAGTGTAAATTACTCCCATCCAGTAACTCTTTTATGAAACACTTTTCCTCCGCACAGTGAAGAAAAATGCAACTGAAGTCGGTAATTAAATGTTTACTGTTAAGTACTTTATATATTATATACTATAGATCATTCCATCCATTAAACAAACCATTTAACTCCCTTTAACAGCATTATTGTCTATTATTAGGTTAATCAGCATTCACATCCTGTAACTCTGCATTTCTATCTAATTAGCCTTTCTTTCTTACTTCATATTTCTGTTTAATTAAGCTAAGCATCAGAGCTGAATTCCCTGTGCTCAGCACTAGGAGAGGACTTGATCCTTTTAATGCCCAGGGGGGCTGAGAGGCCCAAGTTTTAAGCAGTCTCCTTGGGTATCTGTTAAGGTTTTCTTCCCTGAGTCAGTCCCTGCTTAACTCTAGAGAAATTTGTGTCCATCTAAGAAGCTGTAGGTTTGACACCTTCCCAGTTATCTCAGGTTATCACAGAGCTCCCCTGGGCGTGGTGGCTGCCGCTGGTGTAAGTGTGGAGCATCCAGCTACCGCTCCAGCAAGAGGACACGGTGGGTTTGCTGCTCTTGCCTTTGCCTCCATGTCTTTCTGACCCCATGGATATTCTGCTAATGGGTCGCTGGCAAACCTAGTGTTGTACAAATGACTCTGTCCATGGCATCCCTGGGTAAAGGCACCGAGAGTTTGCAGTGCTAGGAGTCTGAGAGATGCCTGTTGAAAGCTCTCCTGTCCTGTCACTGAACGAATCTAACCTGCTGTTAATGTACTGTCTTAGCCACTTAAGATTAACCACTGTTCCTTACTATCCACACTGGTATTTGGGTGAAATCTTTGTGAATCCGTGCCAGTGCTGGTGATTGACCTGGTGTCCCCTCAGAAGAAGACCTCACCCTGAACCAGTTCTTGCTATTGCTTAAAGCACCAATGTGAAAGA
>NW_009593058.1:38340-51574 GCF_000690535.1 Cariama cristata | reverse complement strand
GAGCTCTGTCTATTTGTGTTGGCCTTCACCAGCTGGCATGTGAACATCACAGAATGTTCAGTGCTGCCCTACCTTCATAGTGAAGATGTTTTCCCCCATGCCCAATATGAATATCCCACACCACAACTTGTGGCTGTGGCACACTTAGAAAGAAGTAACCAAAGAAAGCAGGTTTGTGCACATATGTTTACTGTGCACATATATTTGCTAGAAGCTAAGAACCTCAGACCCAATTCCCAGGTACTTATCCCTGCACCTCTAGTGCTTTCACAGCAATCACAGCAACAGAAAGGTAAATTGGAGACTTAACCCTGCGTGCTGGCAGAAATTTGTGCCTTGGAGAACAGCAGTTTCCAATTCTACCCAAATTTCATGAACCTTTCTAAGGACAAATACCTCCCCTCCTCCATATCCCAGGGCCTGCTATTGTTTCTTAAACTCATGACAATGTTTGGGACAGTATCAGTGCTTTTCCAGGCTCTACCAGTGAAACTGAAACCGTGGCTAATCTCTCCCTTTGCAAAACTTGCAGTTAGGGATATTCTGTCACAAGGAGCTGGTATTAAGTGAGGAAAAAGCCCAGACTGCTATGCCAGGTGCCGGGGCGCATTATGGATGCAACAATAGTTCAGCCACAGTGTGCACAAATACAGCTACACGTCTGGCTGGAATCAAAACACATTCCTTCCCTAAGCTGGCAGCTTACCTCCGTCTCCTGCAAGACCCTGACTGACCTCAATACCGATCGAGCCCCCATCCCATCTCCCTCTTTGGCTCGATCCATCTCTTATTTTGAGACACGAATAGGCTGTCTTGTGAATTAGAGGTTCCAAAAAGAAGAGAAACTTGCTGCATCAGTCAAATTCCTGCATTTTTCTTTTTCTAAGTTGTAGCTGGGCAAACATCCATAGAGTTCAGTAGCTAGACAGCAAAAAGAAACAGGGAAAGAAGAAAGGGGGGGGACACACAGGAAAGTTATGAATTTAAATTATGAAATGGAGAATAAAGGTCAAAGTCTGGGGAAGTGGAGAAGGGAATAGGAACAAAGAGGGAAGATGAGGGAACAAGGAGAAATGTTGAGAAAAGCGACACATAGTCTCTGCCTGGAGAGTTACCATAGATTTAGATTTCACTATTAAAAAAGGGAATCAATGGCTGGCCCTGAGCCTCACACTGGCAGCCTCTGCCGTTCTGATCTCCGGACCAGCATCTGTCAGCAATTTTCAAGAGGAACCATTAGAAATCACAACGTTTAACAGTTTGTCTTGGCCCCTTGGAATTTTACCACCCCCATCAGCTACTGAAAAAAAGGCAGGGGGTTGGAAGGAGGAGAGGGGAGGAGGGTGGAAGAGAAGAAGGAAGGGAAAACAAAATGGTACTTGTAAGATTTAATGTGTGCCTCCCCTTTCCCCCCTGCTTATATACCACATCCGCAGAGGTGATATATAGATGGTGGTTTTGGCCTCATTCCTGTATGCTCTAACAACACGGATGCTAGTTTAGAGGAGAGCCCCGGGCTGGCTGGAAATTCCCCGTGAGCAGGCTCCAGGCATCTCTGCTGGGGAGCCTTCCTGGAAGCAGAACAGACTCGGAGATTTACTGCACTTTGCAAAGCAAATTGTTCCTGACACTCCTGACACAAGAGTGACTTCTGGGCATCTCACATATAAATCCAACAGCAGAGAGATGTAGCATTTCCCAGAAGTGGTTCAGTCACTTGGCTACCACTAGACTATTTATTCCATCTGTTCTCCTACCCAGATCTCTAAATAGCGATCCACAAAAGGCAGTGTAGGGAGCGGGGAAAGGGAAGAGCAGTTTCTCAGAGCATTTTGGCAAGCCTGGTCGTGTGCGGTGCTTGGTGGTCAGTTCTGGAGGGGACATCCAGCAGTCATAATAAAAAGGTTTTTAAATAAATTGTTCAAAGGGCTGGTTCTGCTTGGCACCAATAAAACCAGTGAAACAAAACTGAATGAAGGAAAACAAATCATTGCAGCGACGTTTGAATGCATTTTCTACAGCTCCAGTAGTGTGAATTGAAACCACTGTGCTGAAGGAGAGACTTACGTGGCAGCTAAAGGATGGGCTGTCACAGTGGTAAGGAATGGTGTGCCGAGTGACTTATAAGGACGAGAATCTGGTGTCTGGTCCATTTTTCTCTAAGTGCTGCCTAAATCCAGCCCCAAAGCACCAAGTGATTTAAAAGTACATTGAAGGCTGAGCAGGATTTCAGGTCCAGGTCTGAACTTTGATGCTGCCTCAACTTCTGCATGAGCTCAATGTAAGTTATATACTTCCAAGGGGGTGAGATCTACTTGTGTCCATCAGGTTTATGCAGTATGAACCTCACACTTCAGTTCTTCTGTTAGGTATGCAGTGTAGCTAGGAAGAATTTCTCTCCTGCACCTTCTGCTTTATACAGAACTCACCCTTTCTCTGCACTTCTGGAGCCAGCAATGAGCTGGAGCCACCCAGAGATGAGCTGTACAGGGGTTACACCAGTCATCTTGGCCTCATGCACATCCCTGAGATGCCCGTTTTATCCAGCCTACAACCAGAGCTGAAGGCAGAATGGATTTTTTCTTTTACTCTAAGATTATTAGGGAGGGAGTACTGGGGTTATTTCACTCTCTTCAATGACATGGGACAAAGCCAAGCCTTGGGGCTACATAGAGGTTTTATCTGACAAATTCCCTGAACCATTAGGGCCCCTGTCCTTACTCCCTCGCACTCTCTCATATGCCATTGTCTGGTTATGACTATTGGACTTTAACGATGTGATTTATGTTCCATGGCTTTGAGAGATATTTTGTGGTTTATACAGACCCAAAGACCAATTGGTCCTTGCCAGTCCTGCGCCTTGCCAGACTGTGGAGAGAGCAGGCTTGTAAGAGTTAAGCTCAGCCTACAGCATTAGCTGTGAGCAATAGATGAAAATCTGGAGTTTTGACTTGCCATCCCCAGAAACTGGGGAACCGTACCTTGAATTCCTGTTCCACTCTAGCAATGAAATGCGTTTGCTCACAGAGCCCCTGACTTTTCAGTGACATTTTGCTAGAAAATGGCTAGAGTTAAATACGGAGATTTGAAAAGTTGCTCCTGGGCAGAAGGCCACGTTATCAGTATAATCATTTGATTTACTCTTACTGCACAGAGTGTCCTACTGCCAGTTTTGGACTGACCCCAGGACCCCTGTCTAGCATCTCTCTTGACCTCAGAAGAGGTCAACACCATTATCAGCTAGATGGGCAGATTGAGCAAGAAGTGAAAGAAAGACTCAGGGGAGAGATGTCTCTCTGCCTATGCTTAGTTTACAGTGACTTTAAAACCTTCCAAACAGAAATGCCAAATGAGTTTTAAAACGTTCCAAACAGAGGAGAGCTAAATGAGTTTTTCAGATCCCCTGGACACTTGAATCATGTGCAAACACAATGTGACTTGCAACATTTCATGGTCTGAATTCCAGCAACACCATATAACAAAATGCAGTTTATATAATGTTTTTCACACCGGGACAGAGTGACAGATAAGTGACATGGACAGATAAGTTTAATAAGACTAATATTAAGCAGTAGGTATGGTCTTGGCTATCAGGTCTTGATTTGTCTACACATGACATTTAGGATTTAGCCAAGTTTTAAAAAAAACACATATGGTGAGCTAAACTAAGCTTGGCTACCTTTAACCTTGGACTAGATTAGCACACGGAGAAGAGTCAAAGCTGTAGGTATCAGCCTGTTTTAGATTACTGAATTGATAACCCCCTATTTTATGCATTTGGTTCATATTTGAAAGATTCCACCAAGTTTTATTACTTGGTGCTATCTCTATTTTCATTGTCAATTTGTTGTCTTTTAATCAATTTTTGGTTTTTTCACTGAAAGAAAAAATATTTCCTGGTTAATATGACATGATTCAGGGTTTTAGAAGGGAACAGAGGAATCTTAACATCTGTTTTCATGTTGCCTTGACAGGGACAGACCTCAATTAAGCGTCTTATTAAGTGTCTGCTCCTGCATTATATCAAGTCTCAGTGCTTTTGCTGAAAGTCAAAAATGTGCACACATGCTAACCGCAGATTTGTTAGTCTAAAGGTGACGGAGCTGTCAATAAAGTAAGTAGTACATGCTAAATTAGCTGCAAAGGAGATGGATCACGGAAACTAAAAAAGATTGTGGCAGCTTGGCTAGTATCTAGGAACACTTTAGATCCAAGTATATTTGGACGTTTACCGGGGAAGCTATCTAGTACAAAATATTCTTACAATCAGAGCCAACAACTTTTAAATTCATTTGATGCTTTTTCCATGTTTAATTTGCCATTAACTGCCTTGCTTGATTAATGGTGCCTTTTTAGTTCTCTCGTGGGTATCTCTGCCATCCCAGGTTCTTCCCACTGCTACAGTTAGAAGAGTTTAAGTTACCTTTGAGAATCAATCAGCCTACTTGGATACATGGAAAATCCAAGAATTAAAAAAAGTAAATAATAAAAAAAAAGGATCTTGAGTTTTCCAACATCATTTTGTCTCTTCAAAAATGTTTGAAAACATTTGCAAAAGTTTTTTTATAAACAGAGAATTTGTTTTTGCAAACCAAATCCCTATACCTGCTACAATCTGTTCACTGATTGCCCTTGAACCAGACCCTCAGCCACCAGGAACCAGCTTGCACCGAGGAAGTCAAGTAAAGCAACACTGCTTTACACCAGGCAAAGATTTGGTCCATCATGTCCTTCCTGTACAAGCTTCTTGGTTTTTTAAACTGTTCATACATCATAAATACCTGCCCTCTCCATCAGTAGTATGCAATACCTGAAGCATTTACACTTTCTTACCATGCATAAACTTCTCTCTCTTTTTGGAGCTGTAAATGTTTGATACCTTCCAGCAACTCATCTCTGTAATCAACTCCAAAGGGAACATTTTTGGATAATGCTGTCATATTTCCTGAAGCAAAACAAGTAGTTCAAAGCACCAGATAAATTAATTCATTTTGGAAGTTTAAGTATGTCTTGATTTCAACACAGCAATGCATAGCAGTGTGAGCCCAGGGATTAAGTGACTACATCTAGCATTCCCTGCTAGGAATAACTGATCAATTCCTTCGGGATTTCCTTAACTTTCCTTCCTCAGAACCACTTACTGAAAATTTTGTTATGAAGCAGATCTTTCTCTGGCTCTGTGAGTTTGAAACAGAGATCTTAAAGAGCAGAAACAAACTTCAAGCAGAAGTCAGCAGATGGAAGATGTATTTTCACATATGTGCCGAGTCACTGAGAGGAGTCCAGGAAAAGCAGGTGTATCTTTTTTCATGAGTGTTCAAGTAAATTACAGCCATGCTCTGGAACAAAAAAAGTGCTCCACATGGCTGGAACTGATGCCTGCAGAGTGTCATGAGCTGAGGTTTTGACCTCCCTGTATTACTAAGACCAAACTTTTTTTAAGCTTGCGGAAATTAAGCTCCAGAATATCACTGGAAATCAGGAATGTTGATTAAGTCTAATGTGATGTTTCTATCCCATTTAAACTTCCATGAATTTGTGGCTGTATGAAGTAATCTGTTTGCTTGTTGCTTCAAATTGCGTGTACTGCTGAAGTTTTCAAAGAGCATATTTCACCTTCCACCCTAGAGATAAGTGAACTGCAGTGGGAATATCCTCTCTTTCCACATCTCAGGGAGAGGAGGATGACCAGGATGGACACTAGCACCACTGGGACTCCTGGGTAAGGGCACAAGAACTTGCTCCTTACCCGCAAAATGTGTGTGGCAGTGGCAGCTGTTTGCCATGTTTCAGTCCTGCTTCACCACTGTGTTTTAACCATCTGGGAGAACTAAGGCAAAGCGAGTTCAACCTGTGAGTGCTCTTTTCTGCAACTCATCTGTTGGTGAACGATGCCAATACCGCTGGTGGGCTTTAGGGAGAGATTTTGGCGTATATCCACCAAAAACTAGCTCAGAAAGGATGGCCCCACATTACTAAAAACAGCCAGAGTGCTAACTGCTATCTGCTCCTCACAGCTGGCTCCAGCAGCTGATCTCCAAAACAGACCCTTCCAATCCTTCCTGATCCACCTCAGTGCAGAACCAGCTGTGAGCAGTGGCTCACGTAGTCCAGAGCACAGGAGGAGCATCCATGGGCCATTACATAACTTCAGCTGTAGGCATAGCATCCTGTGGATGTATCATTAGATTCAAATGAGGAGCGCTAAGAGACTAGCAAAAAAAACCCAAAACCAAAAAGCCCCTGTAGCTGTACTGCAGACATAACATTCTCAGGCATTTCCAACAGTTTTGCAAGTGGTTTGTAATCATTCTGACAAGAAGTAAGCAAAGTGAGATATCAAGAATGGTCACCAACTGAGACTCTATGCTGAATGGTGAGGATGCTTGCACGCTTTCATTTATGATAAAAAATGAAAGTCACTGCTGATCAAAATTTCCAGGCAGCAATGTTTGTGAAAGTGATACAGGACTGCAATGCAAGGTATATCACATGGGAAGTTAGCCATATTCAACAGAAATGTTTTGACATGGACACCTCATCCAAAGCCAATCTTGGCATAGTAGAACATCGGTCTTCAAGACAGTGGTGATAGGAAAAGGCTGCAGAGACCATGAAGCAGCCTCTAAATCACCATGTGACCTTTAAGGATCTTTCAGAAGATTTTTTTTGAGTCAGGAATATGAAAATACTCTCATCTGTACAGACATATCTTCATTATGTGGTTAACATAGGTGAGCAGTGTCAAGGTTAATTAAAATTTGGTAAAAAGAGTTACCCTGACAAGCAACATTCCCATTCACCTGTTGCTGGGATAACTGGAGGCATTTCCTGGAGGTCTTCACCCTGTAGCCAGCTGGTGCTCCCAGATTCCTTAATGCTGCTGTGCAGATACAACTGAATACGTAGTTAGGCTGAAGTCTCACTGAATAACACCCGGTCATAGCATTGCATCAGGCAACATTTTGAAAATATGCCTTTTAGATTGCGTGGCTTTGCAGTGCCCTACCCTCCTTTCTCTCTTATGGATGCAACTGCTTCTGCAAGCATGTTGAATCACTGAGTGACATCTCTAAAAATGATTTTATAATTTGCCTAGAACAGTATGTAAGAGGAAAGACAGTGTCAGGGCAGTCTGAACCACAGTTTAAGTTATTCTTTCTCCCTAGACATTATGGGTCAGATTCTGTCTTCCAGACTGGTGTAAAATTATACACTTCATGGCAGTTACCATCTTGCTCTTCACAAAAGCACGATGTGGTCCTTCTTACAGTAGAGACTTGCAATGTGGATGAAAGCATAAGCAGAGCCAGCAAGAGGGAGGGGGCAGTGCAATGAAGCAGCATCTCTCTCCTCATGGGACTAGTCCCATGCTCGGTAGCACGGTCTGCACCACACGGTTCTCCTGCCCCGCAACATGGGATGGTCTCATCCTGTGGTCTCTCTTCATTAACCTCTCTTACTAAGTACCAACTGAAAAAGCTATTTAGCACAAAGACCTTTCAAAACTCATCTCCTTTTGCCTGCTTGCCCTACAAACCCCATGAATCTGCCTGTCCTCTCATCTTCTCAAAAGCAAGCTGCTGCAGGAATAGAAACTCTGCATCATAAACCCATCTGATGTTAATTAATACAGACCCCCTGGCTTTTATGGAGCTGCACTTGCACTAACTTAGAACAGCTGAGGCTGCAAAGCTATTGACATTCAGCAAATTACACCAATTTTTAAAGGAGTATCTGGCCTTCAACCTAAGTGTAGTCCAAAGAGATTGCAAGAGCTCTCTTTAGAAGTCAAGCGTGGGTGATACTATAATGCAATTATTCCCACGAACAGGGGTTTTCTGCATGAAGAGCAGGGGCCAAGAGCTCCTTGGCTGTGGGAGACTGCATGGAAAATTTTCTTTTCCTACTCCATTGCAGGTGGTAGAAGCACACTTGTTAGATCTGAAGTAACCTGAGGTTTGAAAAATGCTGAAATTTGCACTTTTATGCACCCGCTGTGAGATCACTAGAAACTGTTGATTTAGAGGTAATGAAGCTGTTTCATACCTGCCCCCGTAGGAGAGTGTCCCTGGGAAAATCCAGAAAAGAGAGGGAGAGGAAAAGGCAGCCCTGCAGCCTGCGGTTTGGGAGCTTCCCCTGACGCAGCAGCGGTGTCACCTGATCGACCATGTATTTCATGTTATCAGCTTTCTCTGCTACATAATGGTGGTATTAAGAGCAGAGCAAGCAAGAAAAAAAAAATCACATCCCATTTGTACAATACGTGTATCTATTTTAACTCAATAGCAGCTCTTCAGCAGCAAGACACAGACAGGGTCTCCTGCTCCTTTTTATCATGTAAGAAATGAGACCTCTGTTCTGGGAAGTGCCAAGGACTCCTCTGGTTTGGGAGAGAGCACCCATAAAAAACATCCATTGGAAACATTTCAAAACCAGGCAACATGACTATACATTGTCATCTGTAGGAGGAAAACAGGGTCATGTCTTAACTTGTGTTGATCAGCAAAAAACACAATTCCAACATAATTTTGTAATCACATGCACCAAGGGGTTAAAAGGAAAATTCAGTTAACAGAGGAATGTTCTTTGAATTAGCTAAAAAGTGATAAAATGTTTCTAATCAAAGTATTTTATTTGGATTTCGATACCATTTTGTTCAAACCTAAACTAATCACTATACTCTTCACTTTCTGAACCAAAAAAAAACAAACCCCAAGATGCTTTAATCACCTTTAATATCAGTTTTGAGGGTAAACAGCACTGATTAGTGATTCCCAAACCATGAGCAAAAATGAACAAATCTCTCCTTTTATTGGGAAAATAATCAAAAGGGGATGTGCTTAAACTCTTCTCCTGGTATGACTTTTGTGCCCTCCATTTCTCCACTATCACTCCCTGACTGACATCCATCCAAGACTTTTAATATATTGTGGTGTCTAAAAACATAAACATGAATAGTCAGATCCTTATTATTTAAATGGAGGTCATGATTTCCCTGTTGTGGTCACAAATATAAGCATCTCTAAGAAAACATTTATAGCTCTTGCTTCAGACTTGGGTCTGAATTGAATGAACTGGGAGTGCAGAGAGGTCCTGGCCAAAGTCAACCAAGACAAGAGGGAGGGAAGGAATGTAAGAGAGTCTGGAAAAGTTTAGTTGGATGGAGCTGAGAGTACAAAAAGTGCTGGGGATGCAAAGATTGGCATCATTTATACATCAGAGAGATGACAGTTAAAGTGTCAGTTTATCATTTAAACCCTTTTGCCATTTCATGTCAGACATTAGCACTAAACAAATCTAAATGAACCCCCAACTCTCGGGCCCCCAGCACAAGAAGGACATGGACCTGTTGGATTGAGTCCAGGGGAGGCCATGAAGATGATCCGAGGGGTGGAGCACCTCTCCTATGAAGACAGGCTGAGAGAGTTGGGGTTGTTCAGCCTGGAGAAGAGAAGGCTCCGGGCAGACCTTAGAGCAGCCTTCCCATACCTAAAGGGGCTGACAAGAAAGCTGAGGAGGATCTTTGTACAAGGGCATGGAGTGATAGAACAAGGGGCAATGGCTTTAAACTTGAAGAGGGAAGATTTAGATGAGATATAAGGAAGAAATTCTTCCTGGTGAGGATGGTGAGGCAGTGGTAGAGGTTGCCCAGAGAAGCTGTGGATGCCCCATCCCTGGGAGTGTTCAAGGCCAGGTTGGATGGGGCTTTGAGCAACCTGGTCTGGTGGGAGGTGTCCCTGCCCATGGCAGGGGTGTTGGAACCTGATGGTCTTTAAGGTCCCTTCCAACCAAACTATTCTGTGGTTCTATGATCTTATTTTGGAGCTGCCCTAAAGGGTAAGTCCCACACCAGTGCTCAGACCCTGTGCCCAGACTTTGAGTTGCTCTGTTTCTGAGAACTGCCCATGATACTTTGGGCCACAGCAGCACAGAGAAAGAGGAGGGACACTGCCTTGTCAGCGCACCCTCACCTCTGAGACTTTGCCAGCACCTACACACAGCATTTATTGGAAGCAGAAAACACCGCAGCACAACTGCATGTACCCAAGTCTGTCATTAAAGAAATCCACCAGCACCCCGCTGACAGCTAAGAACACAAACCGAAAATTGCAGGCTTTAATTTGATTTAGAGTGTTTTGATTAAACATGAAAACCAACCGCTTTCTGCAGAGGTGGAAGCTAAAGATAGATCTGACCAAACTGACAAGATCAGCAGCACACTGGGTTAGACAGCCTGGTAGTGTGGAAAAGGGTGTAATGATGGGAAAACCTCCTTCCAAAGAGAGACAGGAGAGCGGTTGTATAGGAGCTCACAATCACTTCAGATCTACCTCTCTCAGAAGTCCCAGACTCCATAAGCCTCTAAGAAAAACTTTCTGTGAAATGCTTTGCACTTTGGCATTGAAAGATCTCATAACGCCACTGGTTCCAGACAAACTGGCTTCAGAAAGCCACAGTCCTTGTGAAAGGGAGTTTCAGCAGCAACTCCTTCCCAAGGAAGAAGTGGAAGAGGGCAGTGGAAAAAGTTGCCTATAGAAGGGCTAAAATAGACTAAAATAGTACCAGTCTTACTGTAAAAGAGAATGGAAAGGAAAATCTGCAAGTCAATGAGAGAATTCACACGTATAAATAGAAAAAGGCAGATGTTAATGAGTCACTGCTCGCTCAGAGAAATAAGCCATTTGCCTTTTCTTTGAGTCACTGGCACATCCTGCAGCAGCAGCAGCGACCTCTTGACATGAATCATTTTTAACAATTCATTACTCATACAGACTTCCAGCCGTTTAAAAGCTCCCTGAAGGATTGAAAAACATGACATCATCTCTTGTCCATGCTATTCCCTACCTGAAACACACATTGGCTGCTGGGGGGGGTAGCCCTTTTGTTTTTTTTTCAGGAAGAAAAAGAGCCTGTAAGAGGGCAGATTTTGGGCTCACAAGCAGACAAGGGTTCCCTTGCTTGCAGTCCTTGGTGGGTGCTCTGGGACTGTAGTTCTTTATGCTCAGGACAGACCCTACGGCATTCATCGGTCATCGGCAAAAAAATTGCCAAGGCTAGAGAAACCTCAAAAAAAGTGTGAAGTTATTGTCTGCTCCTCCATAAAATACCAGCTCCTCACTAAGTCTACTGCAATAGTTCTCAATAAAGCTATGAAAAATGTCTTTCTCAGTGGTATGCAAACAGGCATCCAGAGGTGCTTTGGGGTCCAGATGTGAAGCTAAAGTGATGACATAACAGAGGAGGAGAGAAGCACTAGGAGATGACATGAAACTTCACTAAGTGCTTACCAACTTCCAGGCGTGGTGGTCTGGCCTAGCAGTTTGGTGCTAAGCCCTTAATCTATAGACTGAAGTTTTGCATCTGTAGAGTGTTTTTTGAGGCTTATTTCTTTGCAGGACTATTTCAGGCTACAGGACAAGTTATGTATAGCCTGTGGAGCATAGAACACACTGTATATAGTGCTGAATAAAGAGGCATTAAAAGAATGCAGCTAGGAGAAGTAACTTATTGAAACCATATGCTATTTTTAGAATGTATATTTCCAGGCCAGCTTCCATCGTCTCCACTCCCTTATTTTTTGGTCTGACTATCACAGGTTATCTCAAGGTTCCTCCATCTGCCAAATTTCTGCTTGAGCATTCCCCTCAATGGCTTGCTGTAAAGGACAGTCAGTCCTGGGGCATCTTTGGACTACAACCACAGATTCAACCTCAAACCAATGTAATTTTTCTTTCAGTGCTTTTTTGCTACCCTGCAATCATGCTTAGCTTCTTTCCCAGGACCATGATGCAGTGACGTCAGAGAGAGAAGCAATTTGCGATTCACAAAGGCAGGCGGCGGCAGTGGTACCTACTAGTTCTCAGACTGCCATCATCCTAGACTGTTGGAAAGAGGCACTAAAAATTAAGTCAGAACCAGGATCGAATCCTGAATGCAGATCCCCAATTTAGGACCGTCTGCATCCCAGAAGTCACTCTAAAGCTTGTGAGAAATGAGCACTGGATGTCATAAGGAATGAGGATAGGAGAGAGAATTGTTCAGGTTTTGATTTCGTATTGGTTTCAAGAATAAAAATCTATGAGAGAGACACAAAAGGTGTTTTGTTGCTAGTATGAGAGTTGGCCATGTACTTTGGAAAGGAGAGGACTTCAATCTCAAGGCTTACTGAAATGAGGCATTTCTGTCATGAATTGATCAACATTGCTTTGTACAGAGAAGAGTAACAGCTCCTTTCAATCATACAGTAGGGTCTGCTTATGCAGAAGAAATACTGGGAGAAGGAAAAGGTGGCTTTAAAAAGTGAAATGGGAAAGCTAGTAGAATAAAAGTTAGGAATTGTTTCTGACACACTTTAAATCTGTCTAGCCATCCAAAACCAGATATTGCTCTTAAACACATTACTGAAATGACTTCTAAAATGAAGGGATGATAATGTATTCTTTCTTTCCACAACCTGAAACACAGTTATAAATTTAGGAATACTGCTGTCTGCCTAGCGGTGATGATGAAGGTCACTTGTGGGACATTTTGGGCAAAGATTATTTTTGGACACTTATCACAGAATGCAATGTTATGATTGCTATTTCAGAAGAGGGCGTATCTAAGGTTAGGTAGAAATTTATGGGGAAGATCTGGATCCTCTGTGAAAGACTCCAGAAGAAGAAAAACACATGAAATAGATGCTTCATGGGCAAAATAGGTTCTTTCCATCTCAGAACTGCACCCAAACTAGTTCTGACACTTATCGTCTATGAACAATTTTACCCAGAGAAAAGGGTCTTCTCCCAACAGACTCTTTCAGGCAGAGAAAGTGAATTGTTTTTGAATGTTAGCACTTAGTTACTCCCTCCTACAAACTGACAAACATCAGCCTAGACTTGTAATTGCTTTCATACTTTAGCCAACTGCCATGGGGGAGAGGTTGGACGACCATAAATATTGGCTGACAAAATAATGGAATGGATTCAAGCTCCTACGCAAAGGAACGTGTTAGGTAATATCTCCCTGCGACTTGGTTTGACTAGAAATGAGTTTTATTCTGATTGTTCCAGCTATTCACATCCTTGGGTACCAAAGAAAATGGAATAGGTTAGAAATCGTGCAAATAATCAAAAGGCAAGTATCTTGCAAGGTCTCTGGGGAATCAGACACACTTGCCCAGTCAGCTTGCTCAGAATTTAGAGACTTAGCCTTTGTAGGCTTTACAACTGAGACTAGATGTGGGCATTCA
>NW_009593058.1:0-38309 GCF_000690535.1 Cariama cristata | reverse complement strand
AGCAGGAGTCAGAAACTCAGTTAAGACCAATCCTTACTGTAGTAAAGAGCATGTAACAGAAGTGACAGTCAAATACCTGCATTTAAACATCTAACAGTCTAAATGTGAAAAAACAAACAAGCACCAAAAAAAGTCAAAAAAGAAAGGGCAGAGGAAGGAATGAAAGACAAATAAAACTGAAATAGAAACAATTTCCCCAAAGGTACAAAGGATAGGAGCTTTAGTTAGGTCTTCACCCTAAGTGTACCCTACCTCCATTGTCATGGAGTACAATTTTACATGGAAAGATGGAGATGAAACCGTTTGACCCATGAAACAAAGCCTTATGTAAGTCATCGGTGTTATCAGCCTTACTAAGATGAAACCAAAAAGTATTCTGTCAGACCACATCATCTTCTAAATTGAATCAGCATCTAGAAGTTACAGATTTCACCACAGGTCAAACCACTTGTTAAGTCGGATATTTTGAACATCGAAATACAATCATAAGCAAACTAGAAAGGTTTTGCATACAAATGTGGTTGGAATACCTGGTTATAAAAACAGCCATGCAAACATCATGGCTGTGATATGGAAAGCAATATGTGCTTGTTAAAGTACTCTCTGGAAACAAAATTCGCCGTTACAGGATTGTCTCCAACAAATATATATTGTTTGTGGAAGGAATAGATTGTAGGAGGGACAAGCACTAAGACACAATTTTCACTTCTAGGTAGCTGCACAGACTATGTATTTGAAAACAACTTATTTGCCAAAGAGGGATAAGCCAAAGGTCTACTTTGTGCTGTTTGTGGGAAAATGTCCAAGTCAGCTCAAACACCTTAGTAACAGTCTCAGAGAAGAGCATTATTTTTTATTAATTGCTGCAGAAGAGGTTACCTCTAGGCCAGCATAAAGCTGAGCCTCCTGGGCTGGGCAATCTTTTATTGATACCTAGTGATCTACCCCTTCTGCAAACAGGCAGACCTTTTGGTCTCCGGGACTTCGGAATCCGGCACCTTTGAGGTTACCCGAGTGCAAAGCCAAAAAAATACTTTCCTGGATTTGCCGCTGTCGCTTTCCCTTTGAAGAAGGGAGTGTCTGAGGCTACTAAATGGTGAAACCACAGACTTGGCTGAAAGCAATGATTGTCATCTTTAGTCTGTCCACAATTTAATAGCTGTTTTAGTTAAAGCAGATCTGTAGCAAACCTGAGTTTGATTTAAGGTTATCAATGAAACAATCAACCACAGTAACTGGTAAGTTATTAAACAGATTAGTTTCCTCATTGTTAGAACAATGCACAACATTTTTAGACTGGTCTTGCCTAGTTGTGATCCCTATTGACTGGCAGTTGTAAACCCAACAATAAACAGGTTCCCTGAAGAGCCCTGCAGGCTCCGCTCTCCCACTTTTCCAGTGTTTTCCTTTCAATCAGTTTCCATGGCCACCACTCTCTCTTAAAATAATTGCGACTGATCATTGCTTTCCCAGACAGGAGTCAAAACTCCAAGAGGGCCAGACACTAAAGAAAGAGGTGGGTTAATTGTTGGTTTAGAGGCCCAGGAATAAAAAAATCCAAAGAACAGACAGCAAAGTGACATGAGAGTATTACTGTAGAGGTAGGCAGTGCTGCTGGCATGAGATATATGGAACCAGACATTTCAAGGCACAGAACCACAGTCAGTATTTTTACCTTTCTGCCTGTTTGTTTGGTTTTGATAATCCAAAGTCTGCAAACTGAATAGTGAGATGATTCATAGTGCCCCGACTGGTTAAGAATAAGTCAGAAAACTCAAAGAAGCTTATTCATACGTCACTTGAAAGTGGACACTTAAACGAGTATTAGTTCAAACTTCTTAGAATATTCTTAAAGTGGATGACCAACACAATCACTTCAGTACATCCAGTCCTTCCTCATGAGCATCAGACTTACTTTGTTCTACTGACATCTTTGCAGAAGAAGGAATATTTGGGATACATTGGTAATACTTGAAGCAAAACCTGCAGATTTGACTTCTTAACTACAGGTGTAACTCAGCACTGTGATTAGGAATAGTCTTTTTAAGCCTTCTTAAACAAAAATAGTCTTTTCAGCTCATCTGCATATGGTTTCTGTGTGTTACAGTTAGGTCAAAAAATGAAACCACGAGAAAGCAGACAACTTGCTAAGGCAGTTACAAGAAAATTTATAGGGACCCTTCTTATCCATAATCCTTTGCATATAAAGGGAGTTGCTTCTCCTCCCTTTACCAGTCCTTTGGCTGACTGTCTGTGTATCTACCCATCCTTTCTAGAGCAAGATCTTCTTAAAACTACAACAGAGGGAATGAGCAAATTACCTTCTCTGAGAAAGTTTCTGGACTTGAACAACTGGGTGTCATCATTGTGAATTTTCTCCATTCCACTTGAAGGCTTCACTGTCGTTGGTGAAACGTTTCCATCTCTCCTTAAGGCATTTGGTGGTAGGAACCAGCTGTACACATAGACAAGAAAACAGAGAATTGCAAAAGCTGATATACACTGGCCTTTGCTTTTCTGTCTCTCTGGGAATGCAATGAAAGGTCTAGTAAATGTCTCCAGAGCCCTGCATATCTGAACATTGATGAACCCTGCCTCCAAAAAGGAAGCTTTCTCATTGCTC
Source organism: Cariama cristata (assembly GCF_000690535.1). NCBI lineage: Eukaryota > Metazoa > Chordata > Aves > Cariamiformes > Cariamidae > Cariama > Cariama cristata. Next base: position 35,686 of record NW_009593058.1, on the reverse strand, counting down.
CTAGCAAGGAAAGACTGCAAATGAGGGGTCTCCTGAAGCTTCTTCAAAGAGAATGGGGAAAAAACATACAGTCTTTAGAACAGTAGCCAGAGGACAAAGATGCCAGGGATGTCTCCGGAGTCCAGGGCAAACACAGACCAGGACAGTAGGAGCCATAACAGACTGCCTTGTATATTAGTATCAGGGATGACCACTCTGTATCCCTTTTGAGTTTCCATCCCTCAGGAAGCAGACGGATTAGGAAGTAATTTCTAACAAAGACGTGCTAGAAGAAAACCAGTATTAGGGAGGTAGATACAAGTCTAAGACTTCTTTCCTCCTTCCTCTCACCGACCCTTACCAAAAAGATGCATCTATCTGATTCCTGTGCTTAACCAGGTTACCTCCTTGAAAGCTGCTGACTTTCTTCTAGCTCTGCCATGACCACATGCTATCCCTTCCTACTCCAAGTTACTTCATTTGAGTTAAAAAAAAGGCAGACGTCCAGCACCGAATTAGTGCTGTGTAACAATAGAAACTTTAAGACTTCTGCTTCATTTTTAGGAAGACACATGTGCTACATGAGGAAGGATTTGCTGGAAAAGAAAAGATGATCTTATAGCTCTGGCAATCAGATACAGACTTAGACTGGATATCAGTTTCTACCACCAAGTACCCCACCATGCTAAGAGAAGTCCTTTCAGCCAGGTGGCCACTTATTGTGTGTTCCTTGTTTGACCTGGGCCCCAGGAGCCCAATGTGCCAAAGGGCTAAGTACTCACAGCTGCAGCTGAACTCAGTGGGACCTGGAAACAAATAAAGTGCTCTGTACTGCTAAGTGCTCTGAAAAAAAAAATCAGTCATTGGGGACCTCTCAAGAAGCACCCAAAAGTTAGAGGTTACTTATATCCTGTATCCCTATTCACCCATCAGTCCCATTGTATCCAAGCATAATGGAAATAACTGTAACTGCTAAAATGCTGTAGTAATAGGCACAATAGGAAAAAATCAAACAGAAAAACTCAGAAGGGACTTGAATATTATCGAGTAAATAAAGCATGCGACTGATCTAAACAATAAGAAGAGTAGTTCCTCATCCTCATCATAAGGAGTACTGAGTCACACAGGGAAAAAACTAATCATATTTTTTAAAACTGTACCATAATGTACATATATAAAGAGACCAAATTCAGGTTGCTTAGGAACTATGATTCCCACTTTTCGCAACTTCAGAAAGTTTTGCCTTGCAACTTTAAATACACTTACATAAAAATAACTCAAAAAATACATGTGGTGGCAGAGAGCTTCGCTATTGAAGTTAATGGCTATAGTAGCTATAGCGTAGCTAACTCTTAGACAGCTCTTAAAGCTTCTATCTTTAACATTTTGTGAAAACAAGGAAATACATCTCAACCATCCTTTGCAGCTTTAAAAGGAGTCTTTCTTAAAAAAGAAAAAAAATTTCTTCAGCCATAGTGGAAAGAAGAGGAAGGTGCCAATCAGGGGAGTGAGGGTAGATAAGTGGATTTTAAGCCAGAAGGCTGTGGTTTCATTCACTACTCCATCACAGATTTCATATGCGGCCTTCTGAAAGCCAGAATATCAAATGCATAAAAGAGATTCAAATGACAAAGCTCGAGGTGCACTCAGTGTCTGTACCAGAGCTCTATATCCCCCAGAACCCTCCTCCTCTCCCTCTCCACAGCTCAGCTCATTGATCAGCATTATCACGAGACAGTATTCCTCTCCTCAGGTTTCAGAGTGCTAGTCATCTTTGGAAAGCCTCTCCATCCAGGACAAACCGAGGCAAGGAACCCTGTCATGGATGTTTTTGAAGCACAGAGTATGGGATTGTTTCTAGTCAATGGTCAGAGAACTCCAAATGTAAAACAGCTCAGTGCTGTGCCTGGAAAGTGTCAAGCCCACATTTCCCATCACTCAGCAGAGTGAGACTCAAGCCTCCGTGGTTAAGACACATAAAAGCTTAATATACAGTCACATTTGGAAAGGATATTTTTCTCTTCTCCCTTTCTGGTGAATCTGGTACCTAGAATGACACCTTGTCACACAGTCTATAAAGAGCTGAATCAAATTTGAGGGCCCTTAAGCTTTTCAGTGTCTGAAATAGGGATCTGTAGCAAAACTGAGAGCCCATACAAGCCACATACCCACACAATGCACGTTCTCCTGGCGTGCCTTCATAATACATTTATAAACAGTTTTCTGTTTACTAAACTTTGTTTAACTAATCACTTTGACTTAAATCCTAGCGTTTCACAGATTCATGCATATCATCTGAGATCATCATCAGTAAGAGATAAGGTAATAGCATGAACACAAGCATATCAATTCTAATTATTTCTGATAACACTCTCATTTAAAATAGATGTTAATACTTAGCCAGCTCTAGTTAGCTTTCCAAAAGCAGAATTCCAAAACACCTCCTTACCAAAATCAGCCCCTCTGACAGATCACTGCATCCCCAGACAACTTCCATGATGTCAGTGCAAGCAAGTCTTCTTAAGTGCACTCCAGGGAACGATCCCTAGATTGGTACTTTCCATTGGAAGTACCCTGTGTTTTCTCTAAAGATCTAAGGAAAACACGTCTTTGCTTTCTCTCTCACTCAGAGTTAAGAAAGCTCATTAAAATATGAAATGAAGCACAAGATGTTTGTTGGTCACATTACTTGCCAATTGCTTTTTAATTTGTTGCTTTGTATGCAAAAATAAAATAAATTATAAAACCCGAATGCAAACACACTCATTTTCAATACTGGCAGAATTATTTTCTCATGCTTGTGACAGCTGAGTGACCTACTTTTATTTGCTTATGTCTCAGTGCCTTTGTGGTAGGACGCAGAACTGGGATGTTAGCACTGTTCAGAAAGGGGTGGTTGTCTGAATGACTAAATTAACTTGGGTTATCTGCGAACAACTACGATTCAGAAGCCAACAAATATTTTAGTTAAAGGCAACTGATAGATGACAGTGCAGAGCCTTGGTTCAGAAGACAGATCTGGAAAGGTAAGAAAATGTGGTGCTTTAACTAGGGTCTGCATAATCTTCTTGATTATCTGTTACTGGTAATTTAAAAAATGACCTTCAAAAAGAGCTGCAACTTCACCACAGTAGGAACTGGATCTTCACTGTGGTTGCCAATGTGAAGTCTTCTACTCACTGGTCCCAGAGGCTACTCATTTTTAGTTTGAAAGAGTGAAGAATACAGCATTTCAGGCATATCCAATACTGTTTTGGAAGTACTTTAAGAAAGGCTAACCAGTTTAGCTGCCATATTTCTCCCCTCACAAGTATCTGCAGAATCTCTGCAGGCCTTATGGATGTCTTAAATTACTCCAAATCCTGAACTTTGAATACAACAATCATAAGGATAGCCACATGTATGAAAACCCCATCTTTCCACCCTTCAGAGAGGTATAGCACAAGGTAAATACTAACAAATGCAGAGCAACTGGAGACGTAGAAAGACAACATGATTAGTAAGATAGTATATAATGCTAACAAAGAAACTTAGGAAGTAAAAAAAATGGGCAAGTCCGTCAAGTGGACTCTATCTTTAGTGGGCACATCCTGATCTTTCTCATACACTCTCCTACTCGTAGGTAATTTTCTCTCAACCTTGTGAGGAACAAACAGACCGTTTTCTTCATTGGCAACATAATTTCACTGACTTCCGTGGATTTATGCAGGCAGTGAATTTGGATCACTCTGTGGAAAACACACTACTGCCCCTGAGTAAATATTATAAAAAAGGTTGGCAGGAAGGAATCCCCTCTGAAAGGCACTGGAAACATGGTGCATCCAGCAAAAGGATTTTAAACTTGGCAAAATAACCTACAGTAAACACTTACTTGTGCCAGAATTTATGCAATTGATTCAGTAAGACAAACAAAAGCTGGTTGGATTTGTTTTCCTCATATCTTTAGTTTCATCTCGAGAAGACCAGTATGTCTAGCAAGAAAATGCAATGAGCTACGTCCCTCTTGTTTCAAGAAAAATTCCAGGGCTAGTGAAATGTTCACAGGCTGCAGCTGAAACTTTCTGTGGAAAGCAGACTCTCTCTGTCCCTCCTGCAGTCTCCAGTTACCATGAATGTCACTGGGAGGGCTACAGCTGGCAAAGACTGGTATTTGGCTCTTGGTGATTACCTATCCCTTAGGTTTTGCTGCAGGCTGGGCTATTCCTGGTTTATGCAAATTATCCAGACCAGAAAATGTCATCCTTGTGAGAGTGGAATCAAGGGGTGTGCTGATCAAGACCCATAATACAATGAAATATTTCCAAAGGAGACCTTCTTAATCCTATTTTAGGTTTTCCTTCAAAGACATCTTTCATATGCATATATGTCTGCAAAAGGTATATGAATTTGAAATGAAGTCTTCTTGCATACTGGCTTTGTGAACTGACATACAGCTCAGCTACAGCTGTGCGTTAATCAATTGGCATCAACCCTGGATGATATCAAAGCCCTTCCTCATATCAGCCATTTGGTATGTAATCTGCAAAATGCCAAAAGATCTAAGGTCCCCTTAGTCCTCTTGAATAATCAAACTGTTACACTTTGATAAGAGTTCATCGCTGCTTGTTAACAATTAGGCTGCCAAATGAACAGCTATCATGTTAAGAACTGGTTTGAGTTTACTGCTTTCTGGCATCACAGCTTTTTCAAAGTTTTAAACATCACAAAGAACCTTAAAGAATATATGACACAGCATGTGGTAGCTAAACCCCCATATAGATGAACACCAGAAGAATGCCTTACAGCACAAAGGTAATCCTGAAATCCTTTAAGTCTTACTGTATCTGCAAGCCCCCCCATATAATATTCTGGGAGGGGAAAACAGACACTTGATTTGCTCAGTTACTGCATGCATGCCAAGCAATTGCTACAAGCACCTGGAAAATCTGACATGCTTAGATTTCCAGATGAGTGCAAAATTGCAATAGATACCTTTTCAGTGACCTTCATAAGCACCAAAGCTAGAAAGACAGAGGCTTACTGGGTAGTTTATAGTATGATAAGAGAAAAAAGAGTAGGTACAGCTCAGATAGAAGTACTGAAGCTTTGAAATCCTTTTACATTTATTTTGGGATAAGAGGTGAAAACTTCAGCCATTCAGGTGAAATATGAATAGGCTGCCAAAATTTGTCTTGTAACATAATCCATTGCTAAAAAAAGAGATTTTTTTCTTCCTATCTGTATTTCCTTTGCCCATTTTTCTTGAGACCAGGGAATCCTGCAGTAGCAGGATTTTAAAGAGAGACTTCCATCTCTTTCAGAAGGTTTCAATTGCCATTTTTTAATACATGACTGAAAAGACTTTTTATTAAGCTTTTATAAACTGTCCTAGCTACTCCTCTGTTTAAGGATTTTTTAAGGTGCTTCCCACTGCACCATTCAAACAATCTGCATAGCATTAGAGAGCTCTTTAGTGAATTAAATAGGGCCACATACATTTGCACCGGGGAGCTAATAGTTAACCTTGGTATTTCTCTGCTTGTGTTGATCACTTACTAAGTTTTAATATCTGCTTGATGAGTTTCAATTCTTGGTGCGGTGGACAAGTATGAGTGCCATTTTTGTATGCAGGGTTGCTTACAATCTTTCAATGGAGAAATAAGATACTTTTAAAAAGAATTTCCAACTGCTTTCATCTGGAAGAATATTAATTTTTAAATTAAAGATATTAAGAACTTCTGGCTAAATATTTAATTAATATTTTAGCAGGTTACAGCTGAAAAAAAAAAAACTCTTTAGGTATTTACTTCCCTTGCTGATATGTCTTCCTCAAAGGAAAACTTTTCCTCTAGAACATTCAGTTTTACATTAAAACACATCCACTTCTTCCTGCTCATTGATTTGGCATCATCGCTTTTGGCATCAAACCTGTGTTGTCACTATGGACCTGTCTGCGATCACTGGGCTGTCTCTGACCCTGTTAGCCATCACAGAACCTAACCCTGACTTGCTGACTTGTACTTGGGCCTCGTAACATCTTGGTATAGGGGAAGAGTTTCATAAAACAATTGTTTTGTCACACTGCTTAAAGATGCTGGATTCACGTCATCTCCCATGGAAGTCTGTTTCCCAGATGGCTCTTGGCAGTCAAGGACATATTTTCCTGCACTGTCACATATATTGTCCTAGACTTTATGATCTTTGAAATTTTCTATTGTACGCTAGTCCTCCCACATGTTTTTCTTCTTTTCCACTTTTTTCCGTTTTGTAACCTAGCTCTCACAAGGACGTACTTGTTTGCAGGAAAACAACTGGCCAGTGAACTGCCTCCCTTTAGGCGAAAAATTCTTTACTCTATAAACTTGTTTCCTTGTGCTTTATTAATTTTTCCGTATCGTGATAATGATCTGCTAACCTGAGTGACAAAGGGGCCTCTCTTGTGCACAAACACATGCTTACAGTCTTCTACAACAAAGCGTTACCAGTGGAAGTGCCGTGTTTAGATACACAGGCTCAGCTTCCGCAGAAACATGCTGACTTCATTTCTCTTCTGTCTGGACTAAAGTGAGGCACGTTCCAGTTCAAGTCAAATAATCCCAGAAAATCCTTGAAACTTTAGACTTTCTGGAAGAGTTTTGGAACATCCCCAAAGGCAAATAGAGGGATTTTATGAAGCATTCCAATACTCATATGAAAATAATTTTGGGGAAATACACACAATGCAAACCACTCTGAGGATTATGAGTCTTCCAGCAAAGAATTCCTTCAGCTTTGCATTTCTTGGATAAAAGATTTCAAAAATAGGAAAGCATTATAATCTCATTTTAGGGTTATTTGGTCTGACTGATAGGAGTTTCGATGCACTGACAGGTAGGCGCTATGTGGTCTGTTCACAAGTATATGAGAGAGTATTGGCCTCCACATTTCTGTAAGTGTATATTCATGCCTCTTCTCTCCCATGTGTCTCTACTTAGCTAAGCTAAGTATCAACCATCTTGATTCTCCCCTCAAAAATAGCAGGGTAAATCAGGAATAATCCTAGTGAAATCATTAATTTAAGCCAGTTTAAGCAGAGAATCAGGCCTCAAAAAACAGTAGTGCATTTTAAATTTGCCTTTCCTGTCAGAAGACAAATACAAAGGGCATGTGATACGCTGACAGTCTCTTGTCACTGCAAGTAATTAACACACAGAAAAATCAGACCCAAATTCTTTTCACAAAAACGAGGAATATCTTGATTTGGCCTTATAAGAATCTTCCTGTCCAACTAGAGAGCTCTGTACACACATTGAAACAGAAGTATTAACAAAATGAGGCATGTTCTTAGTGAATTTGTTACAGACAAACAAAATATGAACATTGAAGTGAGCCAACAATTCTTTGGTGGCCTATTTGAAATGAGCTGTTGGTTTTGCTCTATTTTCTAAGTAGATATGTGTCCACATGAAGTGTGTGCAAAATATTCGTACAGAAATAGACGTAGGTCCATAATTCCAGGATTTTTCTTTTGATTTTGGTTTTGATTTTGAAAATCAGTCCATGTTTGGCAAAAACAATCCATTCTGTATAAAGATCTGTTTAGCAGAAATGGATTTCTTTCACAGAAAATCCTGTGACTCACACACAGGCCAACTGCATATCACAAAGTGACCTTCAGCACTGGGCTAACTGGTCTTTATTCCTAATTTACTAGGAAACTAGAATTTTTGAACAGTATTTGGGAGATAACTGAGGCTAAATAATGGCATGCTTCATAGATTAGACCATACATAGTCTTTCTGCCAAGCGCCTTATCTAAAATAATTATTCTTTTTGGGGGAAAGACAACACATCATGTTCTTTAGTTTCTAATCTATTGTTTGTCTCATTCCTTCCTGAATGCTAAATAATGAAGACTTGATCTATTCTGTACTGAAAGGAGAAAACTTAGTGACTTTAATCTCACTTCTATTCCCAAATTTCATGTCAGAGCTCTCACTGCTTAGGACGGTGCCTGAAACAGGAGGCTACTCCACAGTAGAGGGGCAAGGGATTTTTACTTTCCTTCTGCTTGAAGCTGCTCCACTTTGCAGGCAAGATTTACAGTCCTTTGGTTACACAAATGAGGGGATGAGGATGAGCTCCTGCCTTGTGGCTAGAGAAGAAAATCAGATCTTCATTGCATTGCCTAGTCTGAGGACTTTTTCATTTAAGAAAAGAACAAAACAAAAAAGAATAAAACAACTCACTTTCACTAGAAAAGACTTTCTTTCAAGATCTTGAAGGGAATGAGATGTAAAACACAGCCTGACCCCAGTGTTACCTGACTTATTGGAGGTGATAGGTCCCTGCTCAGGGCTTTTTTCCTCTTCTCATTCTGAAGCATCAAAGCCTTTCCGTGCAGTGCCTATACAGAATAGCAGCACTTAATTCTGCATTCCCCAATTCTGGAACTTGGGTCATGGTACCTACCAACAGAAATGACTTAAGAGGACACAGCTGGCAGAAACAACTAGCAAGAGGCAGAGGTAAGCTGCCTTTAAAGTGTAACCTGAGTTCTTATGATGTAACTGAAAGTCTGCTCTGGCTCCTGAAACTCATGAAACACTTCATCCTCACAGTGTTGAGACATGACACACATTATCCAAAGCCTCATTTAATCAGCTTAGGAACCTGAATAAGGCTAAGAGTAAAAACAGCTCCCACCAATATGCTCTCCATAGCCTGTGCTTTCTAAGCAAATGAGAAGAGTTATTCCCAAATACACCATAATCTCACAGGAAGAATTCATCAAACACACACGTTTAAAGGTGTACTTCTCAGTGGTAAGTGCAATATAGTTAGTCCTCTCATTTCACTGGGCATTTCTTTAGGATATTCTAGGTCATTCAGAATTTACTTTCAATACATCTACATCCTTCTTATATGCATTTTAGCAGCATGCAACTGGGAGAAATCACCTGGGTGATCAAGGCTGGTTCCCTGCTACCGAAAGCAAACTCGTAATGGAGACTCTTTCATAAGTTCATGTCCAACAAGCTCATGGGCATGTGGCATAGATACCCAAATGCTTTCGTAGTCCCCTCTGCCAGGGCACAGTAGTGTCAGCTGCTTCCAAAGGGACAGGGAGCCAGGAGTCATCCTGGGGTCTGCAGAGCAGGAGCCTCACCAGCCCCCAAGCAAGGTGAATGGGATGGGCCGGGGTAGTGGCCAGATTCAACCAAGGGTCCAAATCACCAGACAAATTTGTACTGATGAGTCAGGTTTAAGGCCAAGCCAGGAGCAAGTACAAGTCAGGATTAGGTTCAGTGATGTCTAACAGGTTCAGACTCAGCCCAGTGATTGCAGGCAGGTCCATAGTGACAACACAGATTTAATGCCAAGCCAAGACGTTGATTCATGGGTCAGGGTCCAGATCAATGAGGTCCATAGCTCAGCATGGCTGCACTAGAGACCACCAATCCTACAGCCTAGCTTGAACCAGAAGCAAGGTCCCAGGACTGAGCTTAAATCACCTCCTGAGCCCATGGGCAGGGTGGAGGCCTTAGGTAAGGTTGGTTTGGGCTCTTAAGGCTATTAGTGCCCTCGGGGCTCTCACACCCTCACAATTCACATGCATATTTCTTCCTCTATATTTCTCTGCTTTTTTTCTTTTTCTTTGTTGTGGTAGTCCACAGTGCTTGTGGAGGGGACATTGCTCTGGTGAGACCTTCTCAAACTGGTAGGTGGATCTTGCACTGAGAGCTGAAAGGGGCCAAAAGTAGAGATCAGCTGATCTCCACAGGGAATAGCCTCAGCACTGGTGGCCTAACACCATTGCACTTTGCTCCCTGGGCTCAAGTTGGTGGAGCACAGCTGCAGGCTGCTGGGCTGTCTGCAGACTTTGAAGCAACCCAAGCCCAGGCTTTTAGTTACTTAGGTCAAGAACAGGACAGGTCTTGGAGTCTGCTGAGTATCAGCTGTAGCATTGCTGAGTTATGCTGCTCAGTAAGCAGGTTACAGTCTGCTTCATAAGCAGCAGTTTCCCACGGTCAGTGACTCCGAGGCAGCCTGCCTGCTTTTGCTACAGCATCACTGTCCTGCAGGGCAGTGGAAGAAAGTAAGTGAGGTTCAGGAATGGGAAAGGAACATCACAGCGTAGCTTTTCTCAGCTTGTCTGAGAAATAACTTAAAATTCTTGTGGGGTTAGTATATTGATAACACATTTCTATGCAATTTATATACTAAATGCAACACGACAAACTTTCACACAACGCCAGAGCAGAAGTATCCACAGCTGTACAAGATCATGTTTCCTCAGCAGTGACAAGAGAAGGCTATGCGTATGTGCTGAAGAGCAGTGGTGACTGTAATGGGTTTTGTTTACAAAACAGCCCATGGAATTAGCATAACCAAGTCTCAGTGAATCCTCATGGAATTTAGGGGCCTAATTCCCTTGTGGTTTTTTGAGGACACTAAACATTAACAAATCATGTGAGATGACAGCAGCAGCATTCTTAACCAATGAGTATTCCCACTATGTTTTTCTATTCTCCCAGATAATTTTTGTCTAGGATGTTACCTGTGCTGTAATTCACTCACGGATTTCCCTCTGGAGCAAAAGACTTCATTAAAATTTTGTATTCTTAAAAACTCCAAAATGAACACTTAGATATTTTAAAGCTGTTTCCTAAAACAGAACAGAAAGACCACAAAGACAGGCCATTTGTAACCAGGGCTCACAAAGCAGATTATCTGAAGATCCTGACTCAGACTGTTCCTAGTGATCCTCCACCCTCTGGGAGAAGCTGGTACTTTTCCTTAATGTTGTAGTACTCCATGAATGTATTTCTTCTTTTCAAGGGGATAGTTTAATGGTTAATCAACTGCTACTGAATATGTATAAATAAATCATAATCCCATCCTTAGTTTTTACACTGGAGATCTAGCTGAACATACCCCTCCAACCCATGTCGTTATTAAAGGTAGAACTTTCCAGGATAAGGAAAATGAAGATGTCACCATTGCAAACTCAAAATGTAGTCCACTGTATTATGACAAGTTTCTGAGAAATCACTTGCTCAGAGTTGCTTAAGAATTATAATGTTACAGTGTTATCTGGAGATGTGTTTTTTTCTGGACAGTTTAGGAAGGTCTCGTGCACACCCGGCCTGCTCACTGCTGCTGCCCCCGACTCACTCCCTTTGTGCCTGTACAACGCCTTCTGAAGCCACACACTGCCCTGGCTAAAAAACTCCTTGAACAAAACAAAAAACCCAAAACTTTTAGGCAAGATCACTTCAGCAATCTTGTTCAGAACCATGTGTGGACAGTTGCCTCTGTGTTACTGAAGGCAAGTAAACCGCAGCATGCAACTTGAAATTTCTTCAATGAGCTTTGCTGCCGGAGGAGACATGTCTGATTATTTCTCTGCTTTCCAGAAAGGAATGGGAAATGGTGCCCTGTCTTTCTGCTCTCTTATCTCCTTACTGTTTGTTCAAAACATTAAATAAATTACATGCTCTTCCTATTGAAAATCAGAATGAAAAGTACACATGCTAATGAATTTTTTGAACTTGCCCCAGCATGTTAGGTCAATCAACATTTTAAAATCTCAAGTGCTGTTCTAGATTCATTTAATGTGTTTGGTTTATATTTGAAAGCCTAGAAAAGAGGATTAAAAAAACCGTAGTGAAGTATTATACTTAAACTTGACAAATTTGGGGGGCAGGATGGTTTTCTGCTCTTTCAAAGATGACTTTCGTCCACAAACGCCACGAAAATTTATTCTGCAGTGCCTGATAATACATGATGGTTTATAAGCACTTCTACCACAGGTCAGTTCTTTTGTTGTGACTCAAGTTCCAGTCAGACTTTTAGGTGCCTTCAAAAGAGCACTCAGTTAACCCAGAGAAGTTTTTTAGGGATGCTAAGGCACATTCAGCACTTTTACAATTTCATCTTGCCTCCATGTTAACCTGACCTTGCACACATAAAGACTCTGTGTATCAGATGATGATGGATGGTCCACAGGCCTTGTCAAACCTTATGCATCATTCACAACCCATTATTTCTGAAGTGCTGTTAGCAAGCAAACTCAAGCAATCTTTTTCCCAAGCTGCCCTTTCACTCGTGGCCTTGGCAAGCTTTAAGTGTAGAGCAATTGCAAAGCCTCTTCAGTTAAAATGACACGCTCCAAATGGATATTCAATTGTTTATTTCAGTGTGAAGATTTGCTTCTTCTGGATCTTATTTTGGATCTTTTTCTGATATAATTTGTGGTGCCCAGATGGTTTCTAAATTGAAATGGATTTCCTCCCCGTGCTCTGTCTCCCTTTAATTCTCCCTTCCTTTTGAACATACTGAGAGACTGAGATAGTTGCAAGAGATAGCTAAGACAAGGAGACAGCAGTCTCATGGATGGAAATGAGCACGAGCCAAAGCACCCAGTTTTCTTCGTCTGGGAGACTGGCCTCTGCAGTCAGACACCAGGAGGATGCCAAATAATGAAGTCAGCAGTTGTACAGATGTCTTCGGTTGGGGGCCATTCTCAATACATCAAATCTAACTAGAAGTTTTTTTGAAGGTTCCTCAGAAGTGGACCGAATGGTGCTGACTGTACTGTCTAGATACAATCATTGTTATGTTTTTCTGACCAGACTGGCATACTGCCTGTCACTTAGGAGACTGTTATTATTGTTACAGCAAAGTTTTTCCTTTCCACAATGAACTTCACCGCTTTTTAAGGTTATTTTGAATAAAGAATAATTATTTCACTGCTGGATTCCACGAGCAAAAGATAGTTCGCCTACCCCTAAATCACCACATTTCTCTTCCCAAAGCACTTTTGTCAGGGAGAGGCGTGTTAACTTACTTGATGAATAATGGCAAAGGATATTCCTGTTCTGAAGCTGCTTAGCCAGGGCTGCGCAAGAATTCACTGTCTGAACAAGGAATTTAACACTGTGCTTCTGGGTTGCAGTCTAGCATCCATCCACTTCTGCTGTTTTCTTTGTTCTGGCAAAATGGAATATTTCCTACTCATTTCTAAGAAGCCCAGTCTTAAGGATTAAAAGAAATGGAGTTTGACCTTTTTATTATCCATGTTAAAACATTGTTACTGACCACTGGAACTTCTGAGAGCTATGCTGGCAAAGTTGCCTGTTCTAAAGATGTGAAGCAAACTTGTCAGAAGAATTAGGGCTCCTTAGCTGTGCAAGACTGAGGGAAATTTTTAAAGGAAGACAAATTTGCAGTTGCACTCTGAGGCTAAACAATCAGAGGTGGACACCTAGCAGCTTGGATTAATAGCATCAAGTCACGCAGGAAGAAATCTCCATCTGCCAGCTTTTTTCTGAAGGGTTAAATCTGGATGAGACTCATGGGGACTACTGTTTCACAGCCTGAATTTTAAGGGAAACTTTGATTCTTACAGATCAGACTTCCAGTTCAGTTCAGTTGAATTCCCATTACATCAGTAGTTCTCAACTTCACATTATGACCATGTAAGAAAGACTCTCTCACAAATACTTATCTTGCACTTCACTGTAAGGAAAAGGTATGCCTATTTACGGAGCTGCTACTTTCCCTAATGCTGATACAAGCAAAAATGTAAGGAGAAATTCACACAGTTTTGCTAAATGTAGTCCTGATTTGCTTTCACGATTTTCATTGAGACAGTGAATTGCATCTCATGCTTTCAGGCTGCTGCTGCTTGCCTCTAGGAGTCTGGGAGGGAGCATGAGCTCTGCATGCTCCTGACATCTAGCAGCTCAGACACAGTTCTGTTTCCTTCTGCTAAATGGCAGATGCTCTATTTCTAGCTATTTCCAACTGGTCAGAGTAGAACAGTTGTCAAGGTTGGTACTATGTATTTACTATTTGTTTTAACGTCTCAGCTGTAGGCTTGATCATATGTCCTGGACTGGCAGGTTTAGGTTTGGAAAAAGATTTTCTATTAAAGTATAAACCTGGCAACGTTCCCCTGCCCCAGGAAATGCAGACTGCCTGCACTGACCTGGGCTACCACTGTGGAAGCTTTCGGTACTGATGGTGCCTGTTCCTCTCTGGTTCTGCGACACACGGCAGGTTAATTTCTGGCTTAAAAGTAGTGCAAGAAGACATAGAATCAGCAGCAGTGTGAATTTGTGAACCAATGGAATATTCTATTAGAGGATAGTAAGCCACTGAGCACATTCTTCCATTTCTCTGGCCAATTTCAATTTGAAACATTAAACGTTATTGGCAGACACAAAGAGACAGTCAAGGTAAATAATGTAGTTTATGCTTTGGTTAATTAACTGCCTGAAGTACCACCCATGAAGCTGATAAATCAGACTATTTTTCTGAGTCTTGAATGAAACAAGATTAAAGGAATATTTTTAATATTACCATAATCTAATATGTGAACAAATGTACAGATACTGCATTCAAGAGAGCTGTAACAAAATAACTGTACTGCTATGGGATGGTTGACTGGATAAATGCCAACATGTTCACTACCCTGAAAATAGAAGACTAGAAAATATACATATCAAGTTAAACTAATGATTTATGTATCCCAGAGGCAAGTATCAGTAGAAGGAACCCCTAGAAGACACAAATAATGAACACATTGCCTGTAAGAGAAGTGTTTATTTCTCCTTCTAGTAGGAGGCTAGCTCATAACAGAGAGCATGAGAATTTGATACTCCTCCCAACATTTTGAGAGCCTTACTGATGCTCCCCAAAGGACTGTCTGTCTGCAAGGAAGCTACTCCTTGCTTGGAGGAGGGTGGCAGGTACTCCCAAAGGCAGCTGCTTTTGTAAGTGGGTGGGCTGGCTGCGAGCAGAGATCAAGGCTGGCACATTTGAGAAAAGGGTGACTGGAAGCATGTAGTGGAAAGCAGAACAGTCTAGGGAAAAATATGGCTGGAGAGAGATGGGAATAAGGTGTCTCACTAGAGAAAGGTCGCAGCAAAGTACACAAGAGAAGTTTTCAGAAAGTATGGAAGAAAGAAAGAATTTAGCACAGCGCTGACTAACAAGTGGCTTTTTCTATACAATGCAATGTATCCTTCCAAGCAAAACACACTGACTAGCTTAGTACAGCTGTGTCAGTCAGCCCTGGTGAAGCAAAGGAAAGTAACACAAGTGGAATGACATACCAGCTTGGCAACCTCTTACTAAGCTCAGGGCTGGTATCTTTGCATGCCACTGCGCCGTGCCATTTAGATAGCCAGCATTTGTCTTTAGCTCATAAACCTAAAGTGTGCCGCGATGCACAGTGTAACTCAGGCCTCAGGAAATTCCCCTGTAGTCACACAGGCTGTGGCTGTACTGCTAAAGGGAACAGGGTAAGTTCAGGGGCTCAAGCACTGGTGGTTATAGTCAGTAATACCAGGCAACTGTTAGCTGTCTCCCATGCACAATCATGGTCTGTGCCAAATAGCAGTCTTCAGGGCAACACCAAGACTCAGTTCTGGGGAAAAAAAGTTCTGAGGCTTGTTAGGTAACGTAGGCAAGAGTGCACGAGGCTGGTTTCATTACCTGACGCTGCTCAAGGAGACTTTGCACCCTCAGGAATTCCCAGTATGCGTACATGGCACATCCCAAGGCATGCAGCATCTTTACGTTCATACTATGAAAACACCATTTTGATGGGCTACAACACAGTTCTCACACTACTTCAAGCATCTTGAACTGGGAAAAAAAAAAGCATGCAAAAACTAATAACTATGCGTTAAGAGTCACACACACAGAACAGAAACCCCAGCTGTGCTGTGTGAATGTAGCCAGCCTGTGTCCTTTGGCATCTGGACAAGCAAGCTGCCCATGATTTGTTTAGAAAGGAAGAATAGGCCCAAAATCCAGGATCTTACACTCATGCAGGCTGCATCCTGAATCTACAGTCTGGTACAGTACAGCATGGTTTTCAGGACCCCAAATCAATAAACAAGAATCTGTCCATGTGTCCAGCCCAAGTCACAATCCCATGGTACTTCCTAGAAGGGCTTGCTCAAACAGATTTCTAATCATAGAAAAAAGTAGATCCTGATCCAATTTTCAGCTGAAATTGTTGAGTTTAGGGAGAGCATGATCATGGACCATTCTCACTCTGTTCGTAGTTCGTCCCTCCGTTCTCACCTCATCCCTAATTTCTTCCTCTGTTTAAACAACTGCCCAGAAAAAAGACTCTGCCCACCAACAAATTTCTTGCCTGGAGTGTCTGCAAGGAACCATTTCTGATACCTCTGTTTCATGGCAACTTGGAATGTAACCTTAACCTTATATTTACATTGGTAGCACTCATTCATGCCTAAAGATACACTCAAAATATCTAACAGCCTATAGCTGTCAACGGAGTTCTTAATAGAGACATATGACTAGCATATCCCCAAGTAGACGCATCCCAGACTCACATGATGATCCTGAAATCCCATTAGTAGCAGCTTAACACATTGACAAGAACCACAGGGAGAGCAATGTTCTTTACAGATGTAAAATAGATGCTAGAAAACCAGTATGTATGTGGGATGAAAAAAAGGAGAGGGGAATAAAAGGACTCTTTGAATAGATATGAACTCACTAATAATAGTGGTATTAGTTCACAGGAAAGAATACTTATGATATCAGAAACCACCAAGACATCTGTTTATTTTAATATTAAAGAAGATCTTCCCTAAAGGACATGTGAATGTGCTGCAAGGGCTCCCAGATGAACTTCAGCCAGAAAGGCAGGCGGCAACAAGATAGAGTTACTCAACCACAGATTGCCTGCAGACAATGAATCAGACTCTGCAGAGATCCCCACTCAGCAACCCACGGCGCAATGAGTGTGATATCCACTAGCTATAGTCTAACTGTGCATATGGGAAACATTCGGGGTCTCCATAGACTGGGCATGTCTGGGCTGTGACCTAGACAGAGCACAGAGCCATGCACACTAATCCTGACACCAAAAGCTTTGTTGCTCATGCTAAATGAGGACAAATGGATGATAACTGCAGATTATTGTGCTGCAAGCTGGCCTATGGTGATAATTGTTATTGGTACCCACACAGATCCATGCTATACTGTAGTCTGAAATACTGACGTACATTTAGAGGGCTCAGAGGGGATCTGGTAGGGTGTAAATTCACATGCAAACATGTTGCATTAGCATCCACATTCCTCTGATCTGTTCATTGATCTCGCAAAAGTCAAAAATAAGCCAGTTTATTCCTGGTACGACTTGAATTCAGTCAGGCTATTTCATAAAGGAATTTAGCCCATGATCTACGACACATACTGCTGCAAATACTTCCTTCATATACATAGCTATAACTCCTGTTAAAGCCCTCAGATCACAGGTATTTTAACAAACAGCTAGTAACAGAAAGATTTAAAATCCTTATCTTTTAGACGGAAAGTCAGCCCTTAAATATAAATCTGCCTGTGCTGGCAGTGAATCATTTTCATGGGCATGTGGCCAGCTGAAGTGAAATCCATGCAGTTCTGAACGTGCAAAACTTGCATAGCACGAGGACAATGACTTTGTGCTTCAAGCATACACTGATTGCAAGCTATAGCCAGAAAGCTGTTTCTCTATATGGAATATTACACAAACATATTTCTCATGATCCCAAACAAGAAAATAGTTTCAAGAGAGAGACGCCAGTGACAATATCAATTATTGTTCCTCCTTCATGCCGTGGACATTCCAGAATAACTGTGGCCATGCTCGTGCTGCAAGGCAGCCTGACTGAACATGGTCAATCTGCTGTTCTGGTTCCCAGCACAGCTCCATAGGCAGCTGTGGACGGAAAAGGAAGAATGTTTTAAGTAAGTTTTGCTACTCTATGCATGAACTGGAAGAGAAAGGAAATATTTAACGGGAAAAACAAAGAAGACCAGCTGCGCTTTGGCCATTGCTGTTCTGTTTTGCTGTTATCGTGCTTTCATTTTACAAAACAGTTATTTAGAGCAAAATCTACTAAAAGGACTACAATTTGGGGTTTGTTCTCTGAAAATTGTGAAAATTTACTTTGGGAAGAAGAGACAAAAAGATGAGAGAACACCACACAACATATGTTAGTCAAGTTGGTTAATATGCTTGGATGCTATGGCTATGAGTATGATACAGGAAAATGTATAATCTCCAGGCTAAGTTCATTAGCTTTTGATGTCTCCCCAGGGCAAATGAGCAGAATGAGGCTCACTGTTGATATAACTTGATTTCAGGTTGTTAATATTTTGGATTCTGGAAAGATACTTATTTTCACATGAGAGAATACACATACCATAGTCAGCTGTGGTGAGATGTGCAAGGCTGAAATGTCCAAAAAGTACTTTTTAATTAGAAAAATACTGTCAAGATCTTCAGAATTTCCCTGTAGAGTACACTAAATAAAGAGTCATATCTCTCCAGCAAATGCCTGAGAATTTTCATATCCCTTTTGAATTAGCCAGTATCCAGGATTGGCGTTATTTTACAGACAGGACTTTTTTGTCAGATACTTCTTATATTTATGGCACTTTAAAACTCTCTGTAATGTGCAGAGAGCAAGTCAGGTCACAAATGGAGCAGGTGTTCTCATGACCCCTTAGTATGCATCCAGTTTTCTCTTGAGCAGAAAGAATCCAACTTCCTTTATGTTTTCTATACCCCAAACTTCCAAGTTGTTCCACTTGATCAGCTTAAATAAGCAGCGGGGGTCAAGGTTTTGTTTGTTTGCTTGCTTGTTTTTTTTCAGAAGCATGCAGAACCTGATTTCAAAGGACAGACACCTTCAGGTGTTTTATTAATTTATCCCTGTCAACCCCCTACAATCTCTTTTTGTATTGTGAGAGATCAACTCTATTCTCTTAGCCTAGAGTATTAAGCTAACAATTTTTCTGTAGCACCACTCCCCATGCATCCAGTTAAGCCCATTAACTGTGTTAAGATCATTGAGAGTTGTGAAGAAAAAGCCATTACTTATGAGATGTTATTGTAATGAAGGCAACCAACACAATAAAAGATAGGTGGCACTGACTCAAGTGGGTCAGGTACTGGGAGCTGGGTTGCTGCATGGGACCAGGGTAATGGGCTGGGAAGAAAGCATTGGCCAGCCTGCTGCCAGTTCTGAGCAAGCTTGATCAGAGCCAGCCCAATTGCCGATGCTTTGCACTACACTGTGCAGTGCAGATACATCTGCAGAGGATTTCCAGTATGCTGCAGATTTTTTTTTCTTTTTATGGTTTATCTTCTCTAAAGTGGGCAACAGTGGGAGAATCTTGAGGGTTTTGACTTCAAAAGTCAAAGTCACTATCGTTTTTACGGTGGCTTGTAGATCAGGATGAGGAAATAACACACTTCCATCTAGCCTACAGCATTTCTTCCTGAAGAACACAGGCGTAACCATTTTACAGCTGAATGTCTCACTCTATACATGGAGATTCCAGGTACAACAGCCCACAGAAGTTTGCTAAAGCCAAGATGTTGTTTTCAAACATAAATGCATCATTCCCATTTAGTATTAAACTAAGACTTTGCTATGTCTGTCTGGTCAATACAGATCATCCTCTTCCATAACAGGAATAACAGCTCAGATTCCAGAGACTTCTTAATGGCTTGTTTATATCAGCCTTGTTCTGAGGTGACGCTTAATCTCCCTGGTATTCTAAAAGACTTTACCAAGACAATCTCTGGACTCAGGGAAAAGAACTTCTTATTTCCAGGATGGCAGAAACCTGTCCCAAGAGTGTAAAAAAATAAACCCACTCACCCACCTCCAAAGAAATAGCCCAGACTGAATGTATTTTACTTTAAACTGGGTTACTTAAGCAGGAGTGATATTACTATGCACTGGGCTGAGAGTGCTCAGTATGTTTCCGTTTCATGAAACATGTAGTAACATTTTTATTTACTGAGGTAAGCTAGAAGGTCAAACCCCTCACTGAATTCACAGATCTGTGGTAGATGAGCTGCTAGGACAGCACTGAACTCTTTGATACTGAAAGACTTACAAACAGCACATCATTAAAATGCAAGAGGAAGCCACTGTGGAGCATATCAGTCCATTGCATAATAACAACCCGCTAAAGAGCTATTTGTTATCTTAGAGTCTAGAATCACCTGACACAAAGTTATGCATGCCAAAAGCATTCAAATATGGTGTTATGTCACAGCATTTTTTAGAAGCCCCATTAACACATTGAGCCTATCCTTATTTTTATTGGTAAAAAAATGTTGAATGTATTATGAAGGCTAAAAAGCCTTGTCTTGCAAGGCCAAAAGTCATGGTAAATGCAGTGAAGGCTTGGGAATGAAGGCTCCTTTGAACTTACTAGGAAAAAAGTCAAAAGAAAAAAATTGTTGAAAAAGTGATAGATAAGAAATGGCATGAGAAGGAGACAGCCTAGGGGAAAAAAAAATGTAAGGAAATATCTCTACATAAACTTTATAGAGGGTTTTAACTAGCAGAAAATGTGAATCGATTGCTTTCAAGCATAAATGAGCACAGCTCTAACTTCAGGGAGCTCCTGGCATACTACCTGAGTTTAATAATGAAAATTAGGTGAAAATACTTGAAATCCTGGCTTCACTCATGTCAACAGAATTTTTTACATGACCTTTTCCTTGGATCCAGAATTTTGCCTGAAAGTTTCTTGTATTTGCAGTCACTAATAGAAAGGGAAAACTGGCAGCAGAATGCATGATCTGAGTATCCTGTAGGCAGATGTAGATCATCCACTTCCTTTACAGTTTTGACAGACAAGCTGGGAGAGGACATGTTGGAATAGAGCTAATGAGCACAGTATTTTAGTCATTGCTTAAGCCGGTAACAGATCTTTTGGGACTTGCTGAAGATGTTCCCACCTAGAGCACAATAAACATCTTCAGAGGCTGTTCAAGATGCTGCTCTGAAAAGGAGGCTGTTCTGGGGGGTATGTCTACCAAGTGTGAAAACAGCACAGAAACATACTGTAAATAAAACTCACAGTGAAATAGATTTCAGTTGTGGAATATATATCCAGAGTAGCAGGTAGGATGTTATGGCTGTCACTGTTACAGCTTTTTAGCTTGGATACCACTAACTAATTGGATTACAGCTAGGTTAATGACATTTGTCTGCAGTTGAATCTCCGAGCTGCCATGTCATACAACCGAAACAACACTGGCTTCATGACTGCAGGAGCAGAGGAGGCTTATAAAGCTTTGGCCATAAAAATGTCACTTTCAATTGAAAATGGGCTTATTATAACAGGAATTAAAAGAAAAAAAGAACTGAAGAAGAATGTAGTAAACAAGCAAGAGCACAGAGTGAGTTTGTCATAGCAGTCTGAAGCAACCCGGAGCGAGCGCTAAGCAGGGCTCACAGGCAGTGCTCTGGAACGCAAAGCTGCAAGAGCACAAAGACCAGAAAAGCAGGGTGATTTTCTAAAGACCCATGATGAAACATTGCCTTTTATTTGGCTGCCAGCTTTACTAACTTCCCAAAGGCACTTCTTTGCTAGCCTGGCTTGATCAAATGTTTCCCAGCGTAAAACAGTACCTCTCTAGACAGATGGGTCATCCAAGACCTTATGCACAAAATGAGGATAATATCTCCCAGAACTACCACAAGCCTAAAAGTATTAATGGTTGTTTATAATACTGCAGTGAAAAGGAATGCAAAGGAAATCATCTGTAGGCAACTCTCCCACTTTCCAGTCCTAGTGAATTTTCTCAGACATGCATCCTGTGTCGCATTCACCTCAGAGCACTTTGCTTTACAGGTTCTTATAATAAACATCTGCAGAGGCTGTTCAGGATGCTGCCCTAAAAAGCAGAGCAAGTGCCCACGCTGCTTCTGCATATGTGATACTGCCTAGCACAACAGGGCTGCTGTGAGTGACCACTATATCAGATTTAATTAAAGACTCCAGGCCAGCACACAGAACAGACACCAACTGCAAACACCAAGTTTGGCATGTCAGGCTTTGTTAGCAAATCTTTTCATCTTTCTAGGCTGGTAAATAGAGTGATTTCCCATCTGTATTCAGGAATACTGCAGAGAATTCAAAGACAAGCAGGGAATGGAGAGATGGGATAAGAAAAGAGGATGGCAAATAGTTTTGTGTTAAGTAAGACTGTGTTTTGAATTGATATCTTGAGTACAAAAACAAATGGCCCTCAGATGTGGCTTCACAAATTAAAATATCAGTAGAAAAGAGTGTCTTAAATGTTAAATCTTCCCTCAAGATTCAAGTGAGCATTCATGCTGGCTTCTATCCTTCCCCTAACTTCCAAGCTGAAACATCAGCTCCAACTCTATTTACAGCCCCTCACTTTAGATTTTCCTATGGCACTGTCAAAGTAACATTTGAATTTCTGCTTCATCAACTCAAAGAAAAACAACCCCAAACTTTGGTTATATTGGATACAGGGATTAAAACTGTGTGCTGCTTACATGTCTCCTAGTCATATTGTCTAAAACAGAGGGATCGGTTCTGTGCATGATTCTGACACGTATTATCTAAGCTATAAAGTAACACTAACGTGACTAGAGTATACTGAGAAAAGTTTATCAAGGGTGCTTTTCTGTAGGATATTTCACTACAGTCATGGCATTGCCCTTACATGCTCCACTCCTTTCTGATTATGGTGTAATTCACTTAGTAAGGCTAAAGCACCAAAAGAAATATTTTGTATCTTCTATGCACAAATGTTTGAGGTGCATGCATTCATCTTCTACAGTATTAACAATGTTTTGAGAGGTTATGACCCTCTAAGAGCCCCCCAGCTGTGGATATTCCTGCTCCTCCCAGTTGTTGTACTGTTAGGTTATGGCAGTCATGTGTCCTCTAAAGCAAATAAATTAAATGATCTGGGTTAAGAGCATTTTTAATAACTTTTATTTGAAGTCTGATCACTTCCCTGATCCACTTTAGAGAACTTCTCCCATATCCTGCAGCAATGGCACATCTGAGAGGTGGCAAACTCTGAACTTCACACTTTGAATGGGTACACCCCCTGGATGTCTGAGATAGTTTTAAAAATAAGCACAAAGGTTCCTGAGTCACTCTAGTTTCTTCAGAGAGCAGATCACTACTGCTTTTGGGTTGCCTGTGTTTAAACGCAGAACAGTCTAACTCTACCTTGAAAATGTGTACAAACTTTTATCAGATGGAGTTATTCTGATGGTCCTAAGAAATTCAATGCTATTAAGTAGCAATAAGAACTGCCAACTTGGATTAAAAGAGACCCAGTCTTGTCTTGTGCTGCACCTTCCAGTGTATCCATCTAGGAAGTGGGGATGACATCAAGAAAACTGTAAACAAGCCTGCATCAACCGATATGCCAGTGGATTTTAAGTTACTCCAGAGGCTGTATTTATACTGTTAAATAGGAAGGACGAGGAACCAATACCCGGTTCTAACATCAGATTTTGCTTACTGGCTCATACCTACACTGCTTACAGCCAGCCCTCTGTAAAGTAGACTTATCTCAGAGCTTGCTGAAGTGGTTCAAAACAGAGTCCAAAAGAGACTTAACCAAGCAGCATGGACAAAGAGTCCTTGCTTCATTATCCTCCCTCGTTTCCTGGACCTCCTTTATTTAGCGGTACAGATGTATCGATAGCGTGTTCATGGTACTTAGACCATTTCAGGTGTGTTAGTGACTCATCAGTCAGCAGCCAGCTGTTCTTGCAAAACAGCTTCTAGGCTCTGCTGGAAGGTTTTATTGGGATTGATTTGACTGGTACAGTGTAACATCAAATCTCTAGCACTAACCATCTTAGGCTTAGTCTTGTTACTGCTGAGTCTAAAACATGCTGTCTACAAGTATTTCCGAATAGTGAAAATTCAAGCATTACTTGCAAGCCCAAGTATTTCAGAACAGGCAACACACAGACAAAGCAAAATCAGCTGGATTTAAAGTCTTTTCCTGAAGAGAACGTCCTCTTATTTTCTTTCTTTGCTGAGCTCAGATTCCTTCTGTGACTCTTGGGCTTCCCTCATAGACTGAATGATCGGACATCAAACCTTGATCCATTTACCTGGTCTTTCCTATATTTCATGGTCATATTTTGTATCAAGTGGAGGCAGAGAGAGAGGAAAGAAGGGAAACTCAAAAGATCAATTCCTTACATTACTTGCAGTCTCCACCTTTGTTTCTCTCCTTCCCTTGCCTCTGTTAGCACAAGACTAAATTCTCCCCAGTGCAGAGTCAGGGACCCTTTGGGCATCTGTGAGGAGCTCTGCGGAGCAGGGAAGCAGGTGCCATCAGAACCAGACTGTGTTGCAGCAAGAAAAACATTTAGCAGAGAGAGCTGACATGATGTTGTACTGGCTTGTCACTGTGCCTGGTGGAGTTTCTTCTGCTTTGTCAAGATACAGAACTCCAAAACCCTATGAAAGTCAGCACATGGTGTTGTGTGGGCACAGTGCTACAAAGGACAAACCTCTCAATACTATTTCAGGTCAACTCAACAGCCATCAAAGAACTGCTTCTCAT
Organism: Cariama cristata; assembly: GCF_000690535.1. Taxonomy (NCBI): domain Eukaryota; kingdom Metazoa; phylum Chordata; class Aves; order Cariamiformes; family Cariamidae; genus Cariama; species Cariama cristata. The sequence goes on along the minus strand of NW_009593058.1, from coordinate 11,328 downwards.
TGGAGACACACAGGACAGATGCTTGACCATAAATCATGGTTTTTCCACCTCCTGCTGTTTCCCTCTTCTGCCTTCACATCTGTGGTCTTATCTAGAGCCATGCACTTGCACCATGCTGTGATAAAAGGTTAACGTAATAAGTAACTGGCAAACCCACATCACTGGCAACATCTGATGAGTGAGTCATTCTTGCTATAAGACCCATTTCCTTTAAAGTGGAAAGAAAAGAATATAATACAGAAATAAGGAACCAGTCACTGAACTTTCCATAAATAATGCTTCCTCCTCATTTTCTTTCACCAGTTGACTTGCACTCCTTGCTTTCTCCCTTCACCGCCTAAGTTCCCAGCTCCTGCTTCTAGTAATTTGTCAATGAACTGCAAAAGGAGCAGTGTGAATCATACAAGCCCAGACAAACAGCAGCCGATGGGGAACCTCCTCCCACTCCAGAGAGGAAGGTGTTATTCCCTGGCTTTAAAAACTCAGTGCAATTAGAAGGGGAAAGGGGAAAAAAAGCTGTTCCAAATATGATGTCAGTGTTTCCACTACTTCATAGGGAAACCATGTCCCCCTCTTATTTTAAAGATGACATATTAGTGCTTATTTTCCTTTCAGTCATGTGTGTGTGAGGAAAGGGGAGGCAAAAGGGATAAGGATTTGCTGGCTTCTTTTACCTAACTATGAAAATATCAAGAGCCTGCATCAGCTGAGAAGTGGGAAGCAGCTGGACTATATCTGGAGAGGGCCCAGCAGCCAAGAAAACTCCATAATGGAAAGCTCCCTGCACTGAAGAAATCCTGAGATGGCTCAAACTCCACAGTTCTCATGGAGCCCTTCTAACTTCCTAAAGTGTGATGTGAAATGGGTCTGTATTCAAAGGTTATTCAAGGGTCAAAAAGAAGAAAATTACCTAGGTGCAGAATGACTGTCAGTACAGGCTATTCAACATTAGAAATATAGCTATTTTCCACTCTCCCAAGCCTGACAAAAATTGCTGTCAAGAGTGTGGCTGGGAGACAGGTTACATACCCGCACAGATCAAATCCGAACACCTTCTTTCTCAGTCATCAAATATAATTTAAGGCACTGATTCTGTCTGATAATAAAAAGAGTTCTCTTGCATTTGCTCCACAGCATCTGTGTATGATGTACTGGAATATTTGGCACAAATCTATGCATGAAGATGCATGACAATACATGCTGTTGTATAACAAAATGTTGTAGTGCAGGATGCTGGTACATAATACAGCCCCAGGTACATCAAAGCACTGCAGCGTCTTCAGTCCCCCTGGGCTGCTAACGCTATGGGGAACCACAAAAGTCAAAGCTGATGGACCAAGAGGATCCAACAGGTCCACAAACGTTCAAAAATCAAATTTTGGGCTTCTCTTGAGCTGAGATTGCTGGTCTTTTATTTTCAGGGGCATCACTCTGTTTGCCAAGAGCAATTGGTATGCCAAATCTGAAATATCTTCTGAGTTCCAGCTTTGTAAGTGACCAAATGCCACTCCTTGTCACCACTGACTTCAACCACATGCTGCTTTTTCCACCACTTCTCTCATTCTGTGCTTCCAGAGCAGCTTCCCATCATGTCCCACTTTTGCATGTGCTACTGTATTTGACAGTGTCTGCCTTGTGACTGACAGTTTGGCTACATCCAATGGGAAGCAGTTGGATCCAGGGATAATCCCCTCCGTGCTGTTTCTGTGCTATGAGCAAAGTGTAATAGTGCAAACATACGTTAGTTACATTAGTGCCCAGGCAAAGGCAGAAGTGCCTGCAAACAGTATTACTTTTGTGAACGTTTTCTTTCCCTTTTTTTGTAAGCAGAGTGCAATGCTTAAATTTCTGTCCCCATCTCTTCCCTCTCATCATGTAAATTTCAGCCAGAAATGTGTTTTTGTTCATAGAGGTAAGGAATTAAATCCATGTTTCAGCTTGACCCTGTCTGCCCCATTCCATTAAATACCATTCCACAGACATTAGAAACAAAGAATAGAGGGATAAACTCTCTCTCTAACACACACCAAATAGCAATTTGGGTTTAGCATTTTTGCACTTATAGATCGCTTTTCCTCATTTTGATAGTGACTCTACTTCTTTCCATACAACCAATACTCAATAATCCTTTCTTTCTTTTCAAAAATGGCTTCTGAAATGATGTCCTGCCTCCCAGGGCAGCAGCCGTGTTGCCTTGCCCACCCCAGGAGAAGTAACTGCTATATATGATTTTCACTTTATTATGCTATAAATTATGATGTCATGGAAGACTGTCAGAGAATGAGACACATGTCCTTGCAATGTAATACTGCCTCCACAGCCATCCCAGTGGACACTATGCTATAGGAAAAAACTTGGGAAGAGGGGAAAAATGCCTTTCCCATCAGCAGCTGGACTCAGACACTACCTGTGGCTCAATCTGTTGGCTGATTCAGCTTTCTCTTGTGGTTATAGTGAAGTAACCCTGGCTAAGATAGTGCACAGGGGACATTAAGCCATTTGCTCAGAAAATTTAATCAGGCACAATATGATCCATTGTCCTCTGCTGGCTTTATATTAAGGGAAATCAAAACCAGCTTATAGCAGAAGTTAAAGAAGAGACATCTTGCTCATGCACGTAGCGATCATCATCACTCAACAAAATGTAACAGCCACATGGAGAATAGCAGAGTAACTATGGAAAATATTTGCAGTGCTAGTCTTGTGGCAAAGGGAAGGATCTGTTTGTGAGATGCAGTACTTCTACCATCCCGAGATGCCATATCACATAGCCTTTTCCCAGCTAAACCTGTCTCTAGGAAGAGAGCCAAGCTCAGGAGTTTCAAACGCTTCAAATGGAGAACGGTATCTTACAGGAGATGAAGCCTGTACTAGTAACCTCTGCTCTCATTTACTATCAACAAACATCCCAGGGCAACTACTGTAGTGCCACAGTCATATTAAAACAGTTTTCCATACTCATTTAGCTCTCCTCATATAGTTTAGCATATCCTGAAAAGAAAATAAATCTTAAATACATTCTAAAAAATCTGCCAGAAAGGCCACTAGAAGTACAAGACTGAGCAGAAAAAGCGAGAGGACTTGCTGGCACTTGAACAGGGGAGTTGGGGTGTGGGGGCAAGGGAGCTCTCTCAGGCCACAGGGAGTACAGTTGAAGCAGTAAAAAAAGATGATGAAGAAACAAGAAGAGAATCTTAGATCTAGGAGAGAAAGAAAAAAGGAGACACAGGACAGAAAATGGAAATACTCATGAATTCCAAACACCAAAACTTCTCATGTTTTCTCCCTTCCCACAAATGAGCCAGAAGTCATGTATTTCACTAACCTTTGTGTGTTTACTGCCAATCTCAAGTTATCTCCCAAACAATGTTTTTTACTACAACTATGAAGAGTCACCAAATGGAACCCTACAGGAAATCTAGTTATTTTATTCTATACCATTTCTTGTCCAGGACAAATAACATGTTTTTTTCCTGTTCTTTTATCTCCAGAAGACCTGCAGTTTGACAGAACAGCTTATAGAATATAGGAATTGGTATGGCACAAAAGGCAGGCATTAAAATTCTGCAGTGTCCGAATGCTTAACCATGTGCTCAGTTCAAATCCTCTGATTCTTATGTGGGAACTGTTGTATTCCCAGTTCCTCAGGAACAACATTCAGATTTGTTTTTTCCAGGAAATCTATTTTCTGTCATACACAGACACACATATACATATGTTTGCTTGTGACTGCCGCCTCTGATCCTCCATCTTTCCAGTCCTCTGTGTTATATCCACCGTGTTCTTGAGAGTGCTCCAAGTCTTTGTGGCCCATTAAAAGCTGAAGTCTGCAGACTGATCTGTGGGAAGCTGTTCATGCGTAAGGGCAAACACACTCGCTAGGAAAACTCTTGTTGAGCCATTAATGCCAGACCAGTTCCATGCAGAAGTGTGTAATTAGTCTGGATAACTAATACTGGAAGCTATTTCCCCAGCAGTTTGGGAGGGTTTGAAAGCCATAACAAAGTTATAAAGCATGAAAAGACAAAGATGAAATGCTGTTTCAAATTATCAAATTCACTGTCCTTGAGGGTGTGTACAAGAGAATGGCAACTCATCAAGAAACAAGAACCAGCTGAGTTTAAACAAAACTCAAATCATGTGACTTTTCACTTAACATTGGTGATTACACAATAATTGTTCTGTTATGTAAGTACACAGACTATGTTGGCTGCAAATAATCAAGTTAAAATCTTGAAGATCCAGAGCTGTAAACATCCTCCCCGTTGGGAGTCCAAAGATCTTTTTGAATGAAACACGGATCTCATTATACTAAAAATATCTAAAGTGATTAGATCTTGTTACGCATGACACCTTTGCCAAACCTCTTCTATAAACCTTATTTTGTTTTTAATGATAAACAAAAGCCAAAAATACCAATCTGGTAAACTTTATTGCTTTCAGAAAGATAGGCACTACGGTGAAAACCTTTTTTTCCTGAATTAGGACAGTTTTATTTTTGCAAGGATTTGCTGTTTTAAATGGATAGATATTTTCAGTTATTTTATATTTTTCCCTATGAAATGAAGAAAACACATGCTGTCTAGCTTCAGCTGACTCTTTACAAAGGAGTAGCATGAAAGAAAGCAGATAAATTTCAGCGGTCATAAGAAAATCTAATGTTTTAATCTCCTTTGTTACAGTCCAGAAAGTTGCTTGAAGAACAAAATGGCTGCTGAACATTGCATTCAGGGAGCTAAAAACAGCTTTTAAATAGTATGACCACAGTGCATTTACATTCTGGAGAATGTAAAGAAACAAATCTGGAGAGAGCTTAGGTGTGTAAAAGTGCAATAGACATGAAAAGAAGCAGTATTTTGATTTCCTAGATGAAACATCAAGATTCTGACCCTGGATATCGCTGATATTCAAATAAATGAAAAAATCTCCCTGTAACAGCTGGCCTTAATTCAATAGCTTTTTCTTCAGAACAATCCAAAAATCCTTAAATGGTCCCACTAATCCTAGCAGTAAGGAAGCACTTCACACTCTTTAGCACTACTCTAGTGTACCAAAGCAATAGACCATCCCCGCTGCATGCAGATCTAAAGCAGAGAGGTGATATCTTACTTGAGCTTGAGTTCCCTTAACCTTATTCCTACACACTAGACCACCTCACAACCTTTTTTGACTACTGGAATCTGAAATAAGCTACCTATGTCTCTGTGAAGAGAAGCAATAATGCAGACTGCAGACACTCTTTTAGGATGGTCCCAGCAAGCTCGGCAGCTACACACTGCAAAACTGAGCTTCAACTCAGGCTTTACCATGAAACCATTATTGACAGCAGCTCAGAAAGTAATGAGCTAACCCTCCCCAAGTTTTCCTTACCTCTGATTGAAATCAACTGGATGCCTAAATAGCTTTTAGAAGTAACACAGGCAGCTTAAAAAAAAAAAAAACCACAAACAAAAAAGACCAACAAAGCAGCCTGTGGGACAAAGCAGTGTTCCCATTCCTCAATATTCTCTCCTCTTTAACTGAGTAAAGTCAAAATTAAAATCCAACCTGGACACCCTTTCCATGGAACTTTGTCTGGAGTTTGTTAGGCTCTTATTGATCTGGTCAATGATCCCAGGTTTGCTGCTGAAAGCAGAATCCAGGACTTTGAGTTTCAGGCTGAATGATTTGCACAGTTCCCCTAAATATACCTGTAAATAAAGCTTTCAAAAATCTGCAATAATACTTATATAAGGAGTAAAGCCCAGACTGACATAAATCTCAGAAAATATGTTTATTTCAGATGAGCCTAAATAAACTTGAATATTGAGCCAAATCTGTTTAATCTGGAAACATCATAAAGTCAGGGTTTCTTGAAAGATTTGTAGTACACTTCCTTATTTTCATGTGGTCAGAAATTACTATAAGAAAAATGTCTTTTCATGCTATTTGAGTATTTCAGCTTTATGGTTGGGCCAAAATCTAAGCTGCTTTAATTTTATTTTCAGTAAGCTGTAACCAGCCTGTAAAAAGAGGGCTACAATTAGATTTAGGTTGCTATTTCAAGATTTGTTCCATAATCTTGAATACAATACTCATATGCTTTTTGACCTTTTTTATTATTAATCAACTATGTTTCCATTTTACCAGCAAAGTTCTTAACTAGTATGGCCAAGGTAGCGTCCTCTTGTCAGTAGAATATCCACAAACAAATTTAAGAGTCTCAACTTCGGAGGAGACTCCTTGCTTCCTCCCACAGGTAACAGTGTCATTTAGCCCCCTCTGAAGAGTCACCCTGGAGCTGCACGCAGCTCAGGAGCAGCAAAGCAGTCACTCTTCCCACTGAGGGAACCTCTTGGTCAGCAGCATGGGTGCTTGGTGACTTTGAAGTAAATACTTTCAAATGCAACCCTCTGGTGCCCATTGGCTTCAGCATGCCTTTTATCTGCCCCAGATGCCTGCTAATGAAAAGGGGCTGATGCTGCTTCTGCTAAGTCCAAAAACTGAGTGGCAGCAGCATCTCTTGCCAATTCCGGATCTAACTCTAGGAAAGCTGCATTTTCCAACCCCACCAAAAGAAATGCTTGTCACATTATTCATACATGTGGTCTCTTACCATATGAGGAGGCTGGCTGAGAAAGGGGAAAGCCAACGTTAATATTTGCACAAACCAACCCAGGCCAGATTCAGAACAAGCGAGACAGTATGTCCTTGAATCTTACAGCAGAGACTAAGCAATGAGAACGCACCGTTTAGCCAGCAGTTGAGGGGCTCCCGAGGATGACTGCTCGTGAGCCTTAAGGGATATTTTGAACCCTGAGTTCTGTGACCCTGGTGCACAGACTATACCGTAACAGTGATACAAGGACCTCAGCAGTACCAGAATTCTGGCTGTATGTCATACCAAACAATTAGGCGCTAGCGATACTACAGCATCATAAAACATGTCTTGACACCAGTCTTTTACCATCAGGTCCTGCTGCCCTCTGTGACCTGCTCACTACCCACATCTCCTCTATACCATGGCAGCGGGGCGAGGGGCAGATGAAAACAGACTGTTCTCCCCTGTTCCTTCCCCAGGGACATGCCTCCCTCTTTGGAGCAGAGCAGAGCTTCCCTGCACGGGCTCACAAGGAGGTGACAGATGTGGTATAGAGAGGCTTCTCCTACCACAATAAGGTGGAGAATAAGCCTCCCTTCTCTCACTGTCACACTGTGAATATAGATTGCATTCAAATTCTCCTCAATTTCTTTCTCTGAAAATGCAAAGTGCAGGCAAAACCAAAGGGTTCTTCTGCCATATAGAAGTGTTCTGGCATTTGGAATTTCTCCTTGTTAATAAAGGCCCGTATCAGAAGCATGTTGCCCACCTTAGCATGAATGAACAAATACTTGAGGGAATACTTTGGAGAATAACTGCGAAAGTGCATATGTCTCTAAAAACCAAAAATCATCAAAAAGAAAACACTTTATCCAGAGAAGCTACAGGATATCCATAGGATATTCTGGGGATTACAAAATAAGATCTGAAACCAGAAGCGATACAGCAATCATCCATCTGGCCTAGAGGAAAATAAAATACTCCAACTTGATTTAACAGAGGGAAATGGCTCTAGAAGTAAATCCATGACCGTGAAAATCTAGAATTTCCCAAGAGCCAAGATGCTGGCAGACAACATCGCAAAATCCTACCTTTGGTGCCAAAGGAATATTCCAGTTAATGAAACACGCAGTTTGGAAAAATCTGCTAGATTTTGCAAAAGTTGCTTTGAAAAAATTTGTCCCTTCTAGCAACATTTCCAATCAAAAAAAATCTTTACTGAGCAGGAGACCATTTTACAGTGGAAAGGCATTTAGCCATCCCAGAGGATTCCTAGAGATGAATCCAGAAAGGGGTGCAAACAAGTGACTCAGAACCAGGGGGAGTTTGGTCTTGCAAAACAAGAGCTAAAAGAAAGTGATAGGGCTGCCTCATGTTCCAGAAAGGATGGACCAGAACAGACCACAAACAGATGAGGAAACATTGATAAAATAAATGAGGAAGAAACTTAAATTTTAGGAAATCTTAGGAGGGTGTTAGCAAACTGTTTCAGATGAAAAGGCAGGGGGAAGGGGTTTGTTTTCGTACGAATCCAATTCTCTAGCATAGCGTGTCATTTGTCAATATAACATGGTGGCATAATATTTGGAGTTGTGTTCATGAGTATAAATGTTAGGAAGGGAAAAAGCTAGGTAAAAAAAGCCTGTTGGCACAAGAAATTTGTCTTGATGAAATGAAGTTCAGCAGCCTTGCTCAAAGTTTCATTAGTAAATGGACATAAGCTGGGCATTAATATGGTAAGGTTGAAAATCAGGATTTTAGCCATCATAAATAAGGTTTTGAAGCAGCTGCCTCACAGCACTAGTGGGACTCAGTCTTGATATGAAAATCCATCTTGATGCATTTATGAATGCCATTATGATACAGACGCCTGACAGAGCCAGAGACTGAACATGACCTTGAAAGACCTCTCTAGCAGCCCTTTTTCCTAGTTCCTCCAACAACATCGTGTCAGTCAGTCAATGTCTACATTCGCTTTAGCATGGGGCTGCACAGCATTCTTTCCAGCTCCCCAGACTGAAGCAATTTCATATCCACCAGCTGAATAAAAGGCAAAATAATTTTTACAGGAAATGCACCAGCCTTTCTTTCCTGTTTGGACTGCAATGTCTAAAGGCCTACCATCCAGCAGCCAGTACGGCTTTGTTTCAAACCTTTGATAAAACAAACTTCAGCAACACTTTGGAAAGGTTTCACTGAAAGGAAGGGCTGAGTTTCAGATGTTACACTGTTTCCACAGCTAGATTTCAATTGCCTTTTTCTGCAAAGGTCAGAAATGTTTAGTTTCACAGCCTTGCTCCTGCCCATCCCAGAAACTAGAGTGATTTGTAAAATTTGGATCCATACACTCCTTTGGGCTCCAGCATTCCCCAGAAGGACTCTAGTGGAAGCTAAGTGCCTCATCAAGACCATGCATAAACAAAACCTGCTTTTCTAGACTCTCATTACCATGATCAGGCAGAGAATTTGTTTCCTCTTAGTTGGGTAGGTTATAAATATTTTATGTTTTTCTCTGCTAGCACTCTGCTCTCAAAGAGTTAACGAAGAGCACCAGATTGCAGCTCTTAGTGGCGCCTTGCAGTTAATACTTTGTGACACAAACACTAGTCAGGCATGTATCATTTATTTACATGGTGGCTAAGTCAGTAGCCAGACTTTCTACCACAGTGACACGCAACAGAAAGTAAACTGCACCTGGGCTTTCCGAGATACATGGGAGCTGACAGGAAGCAAAGGTATAATAGCATCCTGCCAGCTGCTCACCAACCTTACTCTTGATGGGTGAAAATTTCTCCTTTGCTGAAGTGTTGTCTAGGGCAAGCATAAACAACACTCACTTGTCCCAGCACAAATGTGGGGCATACCCAAAACACTCTTAAGGACAAGGATTCAGAAACAGTGTCCTCTGATGAGTGAACATAAAACATTAAAGGAAGATGGCTGTTTTGGCCTATGCTATTTTTTGCATATTCCCAGTGCTGCACAACTGAGCTTGCTCTCTCTAGTCTTGTTCATGATGAAGAACACTTTACAAAATTTTTTGTTTTAAAAAAAACCTTACACATGAGAACAACTCAGTAAGTCTCTGATTTTTGTGAACATGAACAAATGAGTAACTTCACTACAGCAAGCAGCTCCTGTGGCAGAGAGCTGCCAGATGACTGTTTCAAATAAATCAGTAAGGCTCAGCTCAGAAGGACTGAAAAGCAATCAAAAGATACAAAATGGCATTTTACATAAAATCATCAACCAGCCTTGACCATAATCCTTTTTTATGACCCAGAACGCTTAACAACTCTGCTCACTACGCTTGCAGTTTGGGTCTGAGCCCATTCTCAGAGCTTGCCCATCAGACAGCTCAGTCCCAAACCCCACCAGCCTCAGAGGTTTACAGCCTGAGCTCTTCTGCAGCTTAGGGTAGGCCATTTCCTCTTCCGTACATTTCAGGTGGATCAGCCATAGACAGGGCTGAATCTGCTGTAGCCCAGTCCACAGCACTCCCAAAGTCTGTTCTTCCTATGCCTGTCACTGGTGTTTTTAGCCAATGCTACTATCAGGCCAATAGCCAGTTATACATGGAGGAAGGAAAAGGAGTTCTCTTTCCTTTTCTCTTGGTCCTGAAGGACTTGAATCATCCCAAACCAACTGATATTTTGGTGGAACTTTGTCAGTATCTCATCCTGCAAGATCAAAACCTCAGTCATTGCAGCTGCATGTATAATCAAAGTTCCCTTAAGGTCTGAGGTTGGATTTGCTGCATGAAGATGACCAGTATGTGATAGGATGAAGCTCTAGTTTGTGGTTCTTCAGTAAAATACTGGTTTTTATTCATCAGCATGAAAAAAAAATAGGACTTGTTTAGATTCTAGTGCTGTTCTAAGCATGAAGAGAACTGGGAAGAAAATACTCACATGCTTCCCTTTGGGATATAAAACCATCATCTATTTCAGGAAAGAAAAAAAGCAATTCAGTTTTCACCAAAAGCTAAAAAAAATACAAAACACTGTCTTTGCAAAAAACAGGATATGTCAATATTTTAAAGGGCTTTTTGCTGTTGAAAATGTTTTCATTATAGTAAACTCTTCTGTTTAAGAGGGGGATACTGGAAAGGAAACACACATAAGGATGTTCTTCATAATATCCCACTGATTTGAAAGGATCAGATTTTCTCCCCTACGGACTTGGTACTGGCATTAATTAACCTCATTTCCAAGAAATGTTGGACTCTTCTGCACTTACAATTCTCCAGTGACAGCAATTCCACGTGCCCCTAGGCAAATCAGTGCCTCTGTCTCCTTAGAGCATCTTTTATAACATATTCCCTAAAATTTCCTTTCCTGTGATTTAAATCTTTCACTACTATTCTAATTTATACTGCATATGGAGAACAGTTTAATCTTTTGCAGCTAACTTTTATGTGTTTAAAGAACATTATGTCTTTTTTGGTTCTCCTCTCCACATTTAATAAACCCCATTCTTTCAGTCATACACCAAAAGTCATGGTTGTTTTAAAACCTTTGATCATTCTTGTTTTCCTCCTCCAGGGTTCCTCCCATTGCTCTTCATCTTTCCTCAAGTGCGTTGCCATTCATGAAGTTCTGCCCACCAGGAAACAAGACGACCAGGATATAGGAGATCAGAAGACAAGGAGAAATGGGACAAATAAAACCTCAGAAAAAAACCCCTATAATATCAGGAGGATATTTGCTTACAGTACTTCTTATTCTAGTACAACTTCAAAAACTCAG
>NW_009593057.1:0-43358 GCF_000690535.1 Cariama cristata | reverse complement strand
CGGCCAGCCGGGTCCCTTGCGCTCTCGGAGCGTGCCAGGCCCCGGTGCTGGTCGTGCTTGGTGCAGGCCCCTAGCCCTCCGTGCGCCGTGGCTGGTGCGTGGTGGAGGCCTCTGAAACGTGTCACTTGTTTCTCGGTGTGCTGGAGTCAAGGCGGCGAGTTACTTCTTATAAGTGCAGAACCGCAGTGTTGCGGATCTCCACAGGCTGGTAGGGGGAAAGTGCTTGCTGGGCTCCTTCGGTGAAAGCAGAGCTTCTGTTGAAATAAAATGGATGTTTTCAGTGCGCTGGAGACTGGAGAGTACATGATAGCCCTGTGTAGTTTTAAGTAAAGCACATCTTAGAAAGTTGTTCACAAAACTTTCTCTTTTTCCCTGCAGTGACAACTCACAGGTTTTTCAGCCTTATGTGTTGCGAACTCGCAGGAACAGTACAACAGTTATGAGCCGTCACAGTATGGTAAGGCATCTTAAGCATGTTTTGTTTACACTTAGCAGGAAATAATTGGGCTGAAGAAATGAAGTTAAACTTGATTTGTATTTGCACTAAGTGTTCTAGCAAGCTTCCAGGCTGCAGAATATGTGGTTTTTTAACCTGTAACTGCAACCTGCAATGAAATAATACTGGTGTATTAACTGTATGTCCCCAGGAAGACAACAATAGCTGAAGCGATGTGTGATTCCCAGTGTTAAGTACAGTCTGAAAGTTAATTTGGACTTGACCACGGGTTGGAAGAGAAAAACTGATGTCGCAATTGAAAGTCTTGAAAGGGTGTTTTAATTTGCTCTAAGAAGAGAGAGTCTCAAGTCTTCATTGACCTGTTTGTTTGACATAGCCACTGTCTTTTTGCAAAGGCTGAACACTAGACATCAGAAAATAATTTAAAGAAGAGTAATTTATTTGCTGAATGGTATTTTGCTGTCTGTTATATAAGTCTGGTAGTGTATAGTACTGCAGTTGTTTTAACTTTTCAAACATGTTGTGTTTCTGTTTTTTTCACCATTGTCAACTTGGGGATCTGTATGCTCTTTTCCACTGAAATTTTTCTTTCTGATCTGAGGGTAGTAAAGATTAAGTATTGCTTTTCTTAAAACCTGAAGAACTTAATGTTCTGAAATAGGTTTATTCTATGTCTCTATTCTGTTCAGAAAAAGTGAGATGGTATTTTAATTCAAAATCTTCTGTTACGAGATTTCTTAAAAATAAGAATCCAAAGTTTTGGAACTCCAATCAATAGGTGTTACAGTAGACACATGGGCATCCAGAGTGGGAACTGTTGGGCCATTTGTATGTGATGGTAGCCAAACTTCCAGAAGAATTAGATGCATAAAATTGTATGCAATTAAAAAATTGCAAAAGTAAAGTTTTAGGGAGTGTTGTTCAAGACTGAGCTGAAACATTGAGATTTCTCCTTTATAATAGCCAACTGGTTGAGTAAGTTAGTACAGGAGTTTGTCGTCTCACTCTAGGCAATAGGGAATTGTTTAGTGTTCATAGTTTCATTTATAATATCTCATTTGTCTAAACGGCAGATCTAGCTATTTGTATATTTGAGATGCTGAGCAGTATCTGCTTGCAAGTCTGGGATCTGTGTCACTTGCTGAGTGATAGAATAAATTCGTAAGCGATGAAACAAGTCTCTTCTCTTGAAGGTTAGTGTTTTCCTTTTGAAACGTTATTTGAGTCATCCACGTGTAGTTGTACCACTAATTTTTAATTCACTAAGAATGTAGGTGATGGTAAATAAGTATGCAAGCTGTTGATGTGTGATTAAATCATTGTGGCTGTGACTTTTTTTCAGTTGTTGTCATCATCTCCTATTCGTATTCCTAGTAGCCGACTTCATCAGATCAGAAGGGTAAGTGTAGTTTTTATCTTGTCATTAACAGACTGAGAAAATTATATAATATTGAACTACTTACATAATGGGAGTTTCTTTCCTATTGAGTTTTTCAAGCACTAGAGGAAACGGAGTCTTTTTTAAGACTTAATTTCAACAAGGAAGTGTCCTTGCAAGGCTTATTGTTGTCATGTTTAAACTACCTTGGACTTTTGAAGTGTCGTTTCATTCAAGAGAAATGGTGAGCTGGGCTGGTAGCAGTCTTTCCTTTTTGGAGTGGTCATGCTGTTCATGTTTCAATTCTAATGGCAAATTACTGAATCACGAGTGTTATTCCAAGTACCTGTGATGAATCAGATGTTATGGGAAGATTTACGACATTTATCTCCTGCAGGAGGAAGGAGTGGATTTAATGAACAGAGAAACAGCACATGAAAGGTGCGTGTTATTGAAACAAGATGATAAAATAGCCAGAGTTATCCTCTTTGTAGCTACTGATGGGATTTTTTTGTATTCTAGGGAAGTGCAAACAGCAATGCAGATAAGCCAGTCATGGGAGGAAAGCTTGAGCCTGGTAATCTCTTTATAGATGTTTCCTATTTCTACTTTTATGCTCAACTGCTGAATTTAAGGGAAAGAGAGGAATTAACTGTGAAAATAATTTAAGAAGAACTTAAGTTCATCTGCTTTAGCTATTTTGTGCATTTGGCCCAATGACTTTCTATTAGAAGGCTGTGCCTTGGATTCTAAGGTAATGTCCTGTGCCAGTGTTAAGTCTGAAACCTTGTGTTTACAGAGTGACAATGACTTGGACAAGTCTGAGAAATCTTCCTCCCCAAAGAGAATAGACTTCATTCCAGTTTCGCCTGCACCTTCACCTACAAGAGGAATAGGAAAGGTAGGATAAATGAAATACCAAACTGAGAACATTTTAGAATTTTAGACCAAGGTGAACTGTGAAGACGTGTGTAACTTCACAAATTGTTTGATAGTTGAAAAAACCACAGCCCCAAAACACAACCAAACAAAAACAACAAAAAACCCGAACTCACATTTTATTGGTTTCTAAAAATCAGATGCTTACCATCTTAGAGCCTGCAAACTTTAAGCAGTGTGCCAGTTCTGTCACACTGAATGTTTTCAGTTGCTGTTTGGACGGGTTAGGGTTAGGGTTCTGGTTCTAGGGAAGCCAGAAGAGGTCATTAGTGTAATCAGATTTGGACATGATCTTGAGCTGCATGAGCTGGGGGATCCTGGGGAAGAAGCACCAAAATTTAAACATATCATATGTGTAGAGTAAGAGTGTAAGCAAAGACTAGAAGCTGCAAATCTGTGTGGTGAGGATGATGAAAATATGTCCGTCAGTTATAGAAAGGTTGGCATAAACTCACTGTGAAGAAGGACTTGGGCATGCTGGACTTACACTGAAGACTGATGGCAGATGCTGGAGAAAGGGAAGAGGTGGATATTAGATAAACTACTTTTTCCAGTGAGGACTGGAAAACTGAAATGTAGCACAGAGAAACTGGCAACTGTGTTGAAAGATGGGCTGCTTGACCTTGTTTTCACCCTCTTTTGTGGTTCTGTGTTTGTACTGGTACTATTTTATTACATGCCTCTGCCAGTATTGATGCATGGAGCAGTCACATACTAGTGCTGGGTAAATGTGTTGCTAGTATAACAGTCATGCTGACAGCTGGTCCTGTGCCTTTGGAATCATGACTGTAAAGCAGTAGTAGATAACTTGACAGAAACATTTTTATGCTTAGCTATGGGCATTCATGGGCTAAGCTCAAATTAGCTGCAGAACTATAGAGCTAAATACTCTCTCCTATCCCGGAATATTGTGTTAAATTTTCAGGTCAGGTGTATTTTGAGTAAACTCAACTTATTTGTTTAACAAGCCCCTTGAAGGAAGTAAGTCCTGAGTACTGTACTGCTGTTTCTAAATATAAGAGAAGAACAGAAACAACTGTCTTATTTAGAAAACAATGTCTATTTCAATTTCAGATTTCTTGTGGGTTTGAATTTTAGGTTAATCTGAGTGGTGTTACCTTGGCCAGTATATTTTTGCAAGTTAAATTTTAATACTTCTAAGATTGTGTTTGATCATCTGTGCCTTGTTCTGTTACTAGCTTTTCTTTAACTGAGGATGTTTTGTTTGGAGGGTGGGGTGAAACATCCAAATATTTAAAAGGCAATTTTGAAGCATCTTAATGTGCCTTTTTCTGCAGCAATGTTTTTCACCATCATTGCAAATGTTTGTGAGCAGTAATGGATTACCTCCAAGTCCTATTCCCAGTCCAACAAGGCGATTCTCCAAGTAAGTATAGCATCTGCAAGTAAGAGGTGTACGTTGGCTTAAATTCCAAGGCTAGCACAAAGATTAGTTAAAGCTGATGTTAAGGCATTAAAAGAGACTTTAGTTTTACAATAGCTGAAGTATTACCACATAAAAATGCTCTGAAAGTTCAGCCTTTACCTGTGGTAGCTTTATGTCGGTGCTCTTATAGGCGCCTGTGTCAACTTTAAACTAGACTTGGTAGCTTGTGGGGAAATTCCTAGGTACTTCAAAAGAACTTTATTAACTTTGTCAGTATATCAGTTTTCTACGAATATTACACACAACTTAAAAATGGATTGAAATGGGGATGTGATGCACTAAGGGACGGAGAAAAGTAGAAAATCTACTACAACTTTGTGTGGCAGATAATCTGCTCTAGTAGGAAGCACTTCTTTGTTATCTATGGATTTAGATTCCCTAAGCGTTCTGGTTGTGCAGGAATAGTTTTAAAGAACATTTCATAGGATGTGGTTGTGTTGATTTGATGCTAGGTATGGTGGTGTTCAGACTTGGAACTTCTACAGGCTTGAGTGAGTATCAGTATTCTCTCTCTAGCAGGAGGAGTCAGAGTCCGATCAACTGTATCAGGCCCAGTGTTCTTGGCCCCATTAAAAGAAAAGGTATGTGTATTTACATTATCAGATGTTCTAATATGGATGTAGTTTTGCAGCTGGATACGTTTCTCTCTTTTCCATATTTTTTTTGTTCTGTGAATATAGTGGACTTGTATCCATGGTGAACTGGAATTTACCAGTCATAACTTAAAAAGACAATGGGAAGTAGCTAGTCTAAAACGCAAGAATGAAAAACTTTAAGAGCCGCTACGGCTTGAAAGAGGCAAACTTTTTATTACACATCAAATTAAATGTTACGAGTATTCGTAAGCCCTGACATTCCTAAGAGTACCACTGTATGGTGCACACCCTTCAGATCATCTTAGGAATGTTGCTTATCATGCAGAATCTTCTAAACTTAGTACTGAATGTTTGTTTTTACTCTGAAAGTTCAGAAGGTGAGTGTGTAGAGAAATGGAATAGATCAGTGCTCTTTCCTCCTGAAGGGGGAAAACTGCATTCTTTCCTGGAAGTATTCCATATTAAGGATATTCAAATTACATCCCAGAACAAATCTCCATAGTAGAACTGTAAAATTGAGATATTTACAAGTGTGCCTCTAGCTATGCTTATCTTTTTTGCATTTTTTTTTTTTTTAACGTAGGCATTCTTAACTGCTCCAAAAGCATGTCCTTTTATTTTAGAAGACTTATATTTGGCCTTTGAGAAAAGTTACTGTTTGGGTTTTTTTAGGACTGCTTGTCCTATCAGATGAAGAATGTTATCTAAGTTGTATTGAATTGACAGGGGGGAGAGACAAGTTTTCTTATAGATGCCAATTTTATCTTGACTGTTATTTTCTATGAATTTTAGAGGCGTTAAAAATTGAACAAAAGTTTATCAAGCTCAATGACCAATAGGAAGTAGGTATTCATACTACATTGTTTTATTTTAACCATTTTACAATAGACTTTATGTAGATTGAAATAAAAAAGTGCAGGTGAAGGACAAGCTTTCCTCACCCTATCCATGGGCTCTTGTGGAGCACCTTTTACAAAGTGGAGATATGAGTTTGCCTTTATTACTCATACTCTCAAGGAGTTTTCAAAATATACTTAATTTTAAAACATCTGATCCATTTAAATTAACCTAATTTCTTTTCCTAAACAAATAATCCTGTTGTTTTCTGAATTTTAGCAGTAGCTTCTTGTGTTCTACAGATGTGACATGGTAACTAGTTGACACCTTTATATGTGAGGGGAAGAAAGTAATGTAATGAAGAACATTTCACTGCTGTAGGGAATTAATACCAGTAGACTGTGCAATATGTTGTAGCAGTGCAGATTTGTCTCTGTGAAATTTCAAGTTGCAAAAGAGTTACTTAAGTTGGTGCTTTGGGTTTTCTTCGCTTTTGTGTGAGACCAATTATTTTATAAATGTGTTTTGCCCATTCTGCTTGATAGAAGCTTTTATTCCTTCCCTTCAAAAAAGGGAATGTATCCCCGTAGGCTAAAGGAAGTAGGAAATTTGGGGGGGGGGTTGTTTATCAGTCTTTTTATCAAAGGAGTGGTAGTATGATTCTCTTGCATAACATGTTAATATATACTGGTTTGCTATAATGCTTACTCTCTGTCAGCTTTTCAAACTGACACCACAACTGCTGTGAAGTGTAGGTAAAAAGCCAGAAAATGTATTTCCATTTCATATGTTTTTGTTGCCAAACTAAAAATTAAAAGATACTGTAGCTGAGAGGGTTTTCTTTTTTAAGCTTGTTATTGGCAAGTTCATATTTCCAAATGTGTCTATTGTGTAGAAGCTATGAATGAGCTAGCTCATTCTCAGGGCAGATTATACTAAATGGATTATACGAATTCTCCCCATCATCTTTAATCTTTAAACGTCAGTAGATGATTACAGGTACAAAGATAGTCTGCTCCATGATAAGTAAGTGGAAATGTGTACATATGCCAATTTTTTTCTATTCAGCTTTTCTGTAAAAGTGTACATATGCATCAGAATTTGTTGTACACAGGAAGGTGAAACCATGAACCAATCTGTTTTCATAATCACGAAGAATTTTAATCTCCATATTTTGGCTTATGTCAGTTGCCTCATCTCAACTGCTTACTTAAATTTAAGTCACAGTAATTAGTTTGGTTTAGATTATTTTGTCTGATTATAGTCCAAATAGCAAGTGTCTAGTTTTAGATCATTGTAGCCCCTCAGATACTGCTGAAGCAAATTAAGGATGGACTGGAGCGTTAAACAACAGCTAGCATCAAATTAGCGTCTTACCCAAGTGCTTGGTTGGCTGAATTAGAGACTTGTGTTGCAAATGCAACCTTGCTCTATTGTGTGACAAACCTCACTTTTATAATAGACAAATATTAAACGGACGTTCCAGAGACTCAAGTGAGTTTGATTATTTGCACTATTTTCCATAGGTGAAATGGAAACTGAAAGTCAGCCAAAGAGACTTTTTCAAGGAACAACCAACATGCTTTCTCCAGATGTTACCCATCTGACTGATCTCAGTTCATGGTAAAATATTTCATGTACCCTGAAATGCTGAAACAGGGAATGTGCATTCTTGTGTTGTGGGGCCTGAAATGCTGAAACAGGGAATGTGCATTTATCACAAACTTTCTTGTATTGTGGTTTTTTTTCTCCAGAAAAAAATACTTCATGTGTAGCTTGCATATGCATATTACTGGGAACTATTCCTGGACTACAGTAGTGTGACAATGTTCCTGCTCCTTTGATCAACTATTCCTGAGCAGACTGTAGCCTAGATTTTGTGTATCAAAACTTATACTGAATATAATTGTTACAAATGCCTGTTGGTTCACAAGCAAAGTTACTTTGCCTCAAAGATGCTTCATCATTTCAGTATGTTGTAGACAGTGGTTGTACAGTATCTGTGGTACTTACCTGAATACTTAGAGTGTGTGTGTGTGAGTAGTACTGCAGTTACATAGTTCATGTTGCTACATTCATGTTTTTTAGTGACACAATCTGTCTCCTTTCTGTATTACAATCATAAAAAGCTGAGTTCTTTTTTGTGTCGAGAGTTAGATACTAAATATTCTAAAATATCAACTCTGTATTACTATAATTTCAGTTTACCTACAGACTTGAAACTGCCTAGAAACCTTTTTTTGTGTTGCTTCCAGCTAAATTGCAAAAGCATCAATTTATGTGCCTCTGGAATCTTGTATCAAGACTTCAAAATCCAAACACAGGAATTTCTTGCTTACAAGGAAAAAATAGGCTTCGAAATCTTGCTTTGAGTAGTGCAACATAAAAGAACGTAGTAGCTAATTAATGACATCTTTACTGCATTGCTGATTAGATTCTTATTATTCCTTTCCTATAACTTTTAAGATTTTATTCTCATTAGTTATCACATCCTTTCGATGACCGATTAAAATCAGAGTCATAATTCATTCTGCATGTTAAAAAAAATAAAATTCTGCTCCTCATTCCCATAAGGAGCATGAATATATATATAACATGCTACAGAAAACAAGGAGTCTTCAGGGCTGCCAGTCTTGCAGTAAAGACTGAGTGGTAGTATATGTCTCCTACATCTCCTTAACAAAGGTGAAAGTACGTTAGTTTGTACACAAAGTCATCATGCCCGTGTTACTAAACCTTTTTCTTTTTCCCCAGCCTGTCTTCAGATATTCTTGATGGGAGTAGCAGCAGTGTTGGCTCTTCCTCTGATTCACTGACTAAAGGCAGCATAACCACAGAGTCTCCAGTAACACGCTCAAACTCATGCTCTTCCTTCATTTTGATGGATGATCTCTCACCTAAGTGACTTAATAAGTACCGAGTCAGTGTCTGGTTGTGCTGTTCCTTTACTGTACACTTACACAGAGAAACGAACTCTGATCTTTGAACCATTAACAAGAGGATTATTAAAAGGAAAAATTATTGTAACTGTAATCCTTGGCGACTTTCCAGTGATTTTGATTTATCCATTTAATGGACATTGTAGACCATATTAACGTCTGGTTTTGTGAATTTATTTTTTAAACAAGATGTCTGCTCAGATTATACTAACTTTCTGCTTTCAGGAACTTGCATACACTTTTTGATTCCGAGAATAGATTTTTGATTCCAAGAATAGGTATTTACCTATTAGCATTGCAATTTTTAGGAAAATACTTCTATTATTATCGTGGTCGCTATGTCTAGGGAAGTAATTTGGTTTGGAAGGATTTGAAAATACTAATTTATTCTCTGGCACTTCTACCATTGAGTAAAACTATTCTCCTTTTTTTCGGTCACTAGCCTCAAATTCTCTTACGGAAGGGAGAAAAAAAAAGTGTTTTCTTTTCTTAGTGCTGCTAGTCATTTTTATTACAGAAGACCATGGTGGGTGTGGAAATCTCACTCTTACATTAAAATAAAAAACAAAACAAACACAAAACCACAAAAAAAAAACCACCTAATGACTGGCACTTTTGCCGTCAGTGAAGAAACAACAGTACTCTACGAACATGATTAAAATAGCTGCATAGTTCTCTCCCCAGATCCTTTATCCTACAGATTGTATGAAATAAGGTCAATATTCAGCAAGATTTGGCTAAGGAAGATTAATCCATGCCTCGATCTAAGATATACGGTGTAGGTAACTAAGTTATTTAAACTACTGTGTAGGAGAACCATGTATGGCACCATCGATGTCTCCTGTGGCATTGACGTCATAGGTATTTTTGTGCCTTAGGGGACATTGTTACAAAATTATGGAATGTAAACCAGAGGGGTGGGTGGGAAAAATCCTTTGTGTACAGCTTGTTTATAGAGTGCTTACCAGAATCTGTTGTCGATGCTGCTTTCCTTAGTATTCCTTTCCAAGGTGAGTGCTCAGTTGGAAGGTGCTGTGGGCAGTTCCGACTCTGCTGTGAGATGGCAGCCAAAGGAATACCCTTTGCAGCTGCTGTGTACAGCGGTTGTATCTTTGTTGGTTGTGAGCAGGGCAAGCAGCTAAGTGAATGGTCAGTTTCTAAGGAAAGACTTAAAAGTTTGAATTGAATACGAGCTCTGCAAATTGTTTGGCTAAGGGGTTACGTTTGAGCTCTGAGTAGTCTTGATACAGTACCTTGGTCAGTCTGAGGTAAGACAATAGATATTTTACTTTTTAAAGACTTTTAACGGGGCAAAATAAATCCGTTTGTAATCTACTGTGTTATGCTATTTATTATTTATAACTATGTAAAAAGTCTGTGGTGATGAATTATAGTATTTTTTTATGATTGAATAAGTTTTTTATGTTCAGTAATTGCTGGCTGGTTTGTATTTAATACACAACATTGTCTGCCAGAATCATAAGCTTCCACTTTTGAATGTTTGTAACATAAATGCTTTTGTTACCTAAAAGTACAACTTCTGATCTTTCTGAAAGAAAATAGCACTGAATTTAAAGTAAGATTATGTGCTTTAAAAGTGAGCACAATCTCTGGCAATACTGTCTGGCTAAAAAAGAGGAGGCGGAGAACTGTAGTTTTTTCTGTTCTGAAGAAGCCGTTGAGTTTCCAGAAGACATGTACATACCAGATTATTTTTAAAAGTGTTTCCATTAAATTGTAAGAAGTACCATAATGGGCCAACAGTGGCACAATTATTTGTATTATCATTTTCACCTGTGGAGCGTTAGTTCCCCACCTCAAATAAATGTGCATATTGTAAAATATTGTCCATTGGTGCCATTTTTAAATGAGCTCTGCAGTATTGAATGTTAATTTTATTTGTATATGCACAGTGCTATTTCTTGAATTTTTGATGTCTTAAATCGCTTAATTATTTTTTTATCCATGCTTGTATCTTCTCGGCCCTCTTGATGCTAAAAGAAGGCTGCTTTTACATTTGCAGAATATTGATAAAATATTGATAAACGGTCTGTGATAAAATTCAATCTGTTACCTGTGCCCCAGTTTCATTGTACCCTGCTTTTATTGGTACTGTGATTTAGAAATCTGAACAAGGGGTGGCAGAAGGGGGAAGCCTATTGCATGCTTTCTTAAAACTGAGAAGAGCATAGCTATTGCTTATTTTTTGGCTGAGTTAACCTGTACAATTGATGTATTCCAGATTTGTTTGTTAGTGGAGAGTCTTATATAAGTGCTGGCCTTTGTAAACATTAGAATGTAAGCTTCATAAAGCAAACGCACAAATATTCACTCTTGTTACAGCATTTTTTTAAGTGTTCTGGCTGTTCTCCACTCTTCAGAAAACATTGCTCTTTTATAAAATATATACGTAATACACACACGCTGTGTCTGTTTCAGAATGAATGTCATTGTGTAACGTAATAGGTCCCATCTAGGACCACGTTCTGTCTCGCACACATAGCTGTAAGACCACTTGTTCATTTTAAAACTTAAGTTTTCTAATACTCTGATAGCTGATATTTGCACTTAACTACATGTGAAGTGCTGCTGCTTACAGAATCAATGTTTATTGCAGTGTAAAGGGTAGTACAGTGCACACTGTCTAAAACTGACAAAAAGTTGCATTTCTGGATTTAACTGTCTTATCTGTAAAGAATTAGATACAAGTTTGGGGAAGAAGGCCGGCTGGTGCTGGTAGTCAGCTTTAATATGTAACTATTGACACTTACATTTAGCAACTGTTTTTTATGACTTCACCAGACTTACTTGGGCTGAATTGCCATGATGAGTGTTTGAGAACTCCTGTCTTTCCTCCCCCTCCTTTTTTTTTCTTTTTCTTTAAATAAGGAACCATTAATGTGTATCTATTGCAGAGAATCACCAGTGATGACTTACCTTTAATGTTGCAACTGTTGAAGAAAGTTAAAATACCAGCGTAATTCAAGCAGCGTTTTAGATGGGCTATTTTTAATATGTTAATTAGCACAGCATTACGATGTTGGTCTTTGTATGGTTCATTGACTACTGCTGCCTTTAGATCATATCCGAAGCACGCTGAATCCTCATTTCGTGGGCTTAAAATGCTGGAAGGATTTTACCAATGGCTTAGAAAAATGTGTGTGTCAGCTGTGGAACTCTATGTTTTGATAATATCAAGTGTTCTGAATCAGGAAATGGATCACAGTATGCATGTTTCATTCTCCTTCATTGAATTTCAAGTTGAGGATCATGGGCCCAAAAGCCTGTATTTAAGGGGCTGTTTTTCTGACTGTATGTGATTAAATACTTTCTCCTACAATGAAAGTAATTAAACTGTCAGTGGGTGAGGATGTAAATCTGAGTCCTGCGGACTTTATTGGAAAACTCATTCTCGAAATGCACGGGAAAGCTATACTGTATAAAAACAGTAAAGCAGGATTATTTTTTTTTAATGTCATGATAAAAATAGAGTACTCATTTTAACAACTCAAAATGCTAAAAACATTTTAAATGTAAGGCTTCAGCTTGGCACATTTCTCTAGGCAGAACCACACCGGGGGCTGTATGCAGAGGTTAACTTGAGCAGGCTTAGGTGGATTTGGAACTCTCGTCTTCTGGTGCACAAACACAATAGGCTAGTCTTGGGAAATTATTTTTTTGAAAATACATTCTTATCTGTAGACCCTGCTGATATATTGTGTGACAACAAAGACGAGAACTTGTTTTTCCTGAAGGAACCTCATCTGCATATAATCTTCCTGGTAACTTCATAATAAAAAAGCTTTGCATTAATATGGGTTCAAATATTTCATGAAGTCATAGGACTGTTTCATTTGCTTTTTTGGACTAAAGGCCAAGAAATATTTTTTGGAGCTATACAAACTGCCTCTTGTATTCCAAGGCTATTATATAAATGGCAACTGTCCATAGTAAGTGGGAAGGGACTTTGCCTACCATTCAATATTTCCGTCTCTCTTGAGATCTGTTAAATAATCCTTAGCAAATTTGGTGATTGGTGTAAGATGGGTCACTGAAGGTACCAGATGACCCAGTGAAAAGGATATAGTAACTAGTTCCTTTGACTATAAATTAGTTTTAGCTCTGAATGTAGACGTAGCTTATCCAACTGATTTTCAAATGAAAAATGCATTTTTCAGCAACTGAGACTTTCATGAGGGTCTGCACTGTTCAAACTTAGAGGAAAAGACTCCTTGTTAGCAAGTCTAGGACCGGTTTGCTCAATGCACCCCAAAAGAGTGAGCTGTGCTTGCCAGTCAGAATTGGAGTAGCGGTTGTCTCAGTTTTAGCCATCTTTGGAGAGGCTAGGGAGTTAGTGGCGTTTCCTTAAGGGCTGGTTATCTAATTCGTGAGCAGGATCTTTGTCATCAGGCTAAAATCAAAAGTAGATGTTGTTTTAGGGCAAGTCTGTTTTCTCAGGGAGTAAACAGGCTGCAGAGCTGGTTTAAGCGTGATAGCCTGGGTTTGCTTCCTCCTGCTGCTGAAGAGTCTTCGTGGAAGCGGGTTATAGTGACTGGGCTGCTGGCTTGGCGCTGCCGTTCCCATAAATACAAATGCACACAACTTCTACTTGTAACTGGTACGTGTACCTCAAGGCTATCCTTTTTATTAGTGTACTGGGCACTTAACGGAAGGCTCTTGTTTCGATCCAAACCGTTTTGCATTAAAGCTGCTTTTTATTACTTGCTTTTAGATCTTAAAGCCTTTTGATATGGGTCCTATTGGGCCTTGGGTTTGAGCCTTGCCTCTGATTAGCAATGCCAGGGCCAACATTTTCTTTTTAAACTCGGAGCAATTTGGTTTTTGTTCTTGCATTATAAAGTTTGGAAATACAGAGTAGGTAGGTTCTTGCTATTAACAAAGAATGCATGTTAGCTTTGGTGATCACAAAAGATTGTGGGGTTTTAGAAGAAATAAGACTTGAAAACGTAGAACAAAGGAATCCCTATTTTTAGCGAACCAATTTGGCTGGTTTGATATGAGGCTCTTTTTTTAAATGCAGGCAATAGTCTTTTGAACATATCATTAGTAAGAAGAACAAAATCCAATATACTTTCACCCCCAAACACGTCTCTTTGCTGTAAAGTAAGAACTTACTACTGAGAGACCGCAAGTTTTGTTCATCTCTAACAGACAGAGGGTATGGCCTGTCTCGGTCTCTGAACAGCCGTTTGCAGTAACAGTCCCCTGTGATTCAACAGGCCCCGTAGTGACATCAGGCTGTCTAGCCGTTCCTTTCTGTCCGAAAAGCGTCATCTTACACTGTACAGTAATTCTAACACTTTTGGTCTTCCTTAGCTTATTTCTGAGGGCCATGAGATTATTTTTTTTTTACCTTTTATACAAACACAATTATTTTTTTCTGTTAATTACTATAGGTTGACTGTGGTAAAATTCCTGGTGGACTTGGTGGACTTTTGCATGTGTCTCATTTTGGGGTATAACAGAGTTTGGGATTTTTGATTATTTTTCAGATAATGCAACGTGTGTCTTCTGGAAGAATTATCCATTGTGTTTTAATTCAGCACGGCATTTGGATATAGTTTATGCAGAAGTAACTCCTATTTAACAGCATGAGTCAAAGGAATCTTGGAGACAGTGACATGCGTTTGTTTTTTCAGAAGTTGACTGGTTTAACCCTTGCATCACCTAAAGAAACTGCCCGCATTCTGCCACAGCCTCCACCACTTTTGAACTTTCCCCAAAGTGAAGTAAACTGGCAGAAGTGCCAGGCTATTACTTGTTTTGGGGTAGTTTATAATGCAGATTATGAAAACCTTATTGTGACAGAACAAAAAGATTTTCCCTGCCCCAAATAATTTGCAATTTAAATTTGTCATGAGAACTGTAAGAGTTTATCAATGCAATGCATCGTTAACATTTTTTTCCGATGTGAAAAAGTTAGGATCTCTCATACACAGGTTGGAAGCAGGTGGTATCAAAAACTATGGGCCAAGTAGAATAAAGAAGGTAACTGAAGTTAACTAGTCCAGAGACTAAATCTGAATGTTGTATCTGACCTCTGACAAAGCCAACCCTTTGCTCTACAAGCCCCTAAAATTTTGGAAAAATTCAACTACTGCCGTGAACTTAGCAGCTCAGTCTCAACCCTAGTTAATTGTCAACTCTTCTCTACTTATGACCAGAACCTCCAAGAATTTGGAAGAAAAATAAATGTGAAAGGGAGAGCTAGAATAAAAATGCCTCTGTGCCTATGATGTGTGAATATTGGTCTGAAAAATGATACAAAGAATAAAGCGCAGTGAGTTGGGGCAAATGTGCTTTAAATAAGAGTTGTGGATATGCTACGTATAGTACGTGTAACATCTTGTTCGTATGCAAGAACAGACTGTGAAAGAAACATCTTTGAGTGGGAGAAGCAACATCAAAGAGCCTGAAAGAACTAGCGCTGTAATAGGAAACATTTGCTGTTTCAAGACTGTTATTGCTGCTGGTCACTTTTTTTTTTTCCTTATTTTTTTCCCCTCCTGTATTAAAACTCAGCAGCACAAGCAATGTGAGGCAACGTGGGTAGGGTGGGCCAGCTGAGCAACAAGGAGGGGTATGGAGAGCTAGCTGGATTTGTGTGTACTTTCACAGCTTCCCTCCTGCCGCCTTTCCACCAAGTTTGCAGCAGCCTCAAAGATTATAGTTGTGTTTGTTGGCCAACCAAAGCAAGGCTGGATGCTCAACTTCTTGTCTTTGGCAACACAGTTACTGAACGGGATTGCCGGCTTCTGTCGAACATCAGGGTATGTCCTAGACGTTAGTGGGCAACACTTTTCATGGGGGGAGAGGGAAACGGAGGGTGTAGGAGTGGGACAAGAGCTGTGGGCAGTGGGAGAGCATAAGGGACGTGGTGGGACAAGCAACTGTAAAGAAAGCACCAAAGTGGAGCAGGAGGAGGAATGGCACCCAGCAGGCAGGAGATGGCAGGGCAGGAGGCTGGAACCCCAGCCCGGTATGGAGAAAGCAATGGTTTTCCTGTGAAGCATCATGGTTATCCTTGTTACCGACAGAAGGTTCATGCTGAGGAAGAGAGGTTGTGGTAGAGCTGTATGCAGACAGCAAGCCAGCCACACCACAGCCACATCTTACAACTTGCACTTATCGGGGTTTATCAGGTATATTTTGGAGAATATCTGAAGTTTTTCAGCCTTACTTCGCATTAGCAGCAAGGAACCTAGTGCATACATAGAGAATAAGAGCCAGCGCACACAACGCGTATCGTACCCAACTGCGTCGGGGTGCTCTGGACCAGATGAGAAATGAATGGTGGTCCGGATGACCACAGGATGGCGTGTGGTGGCTTGCAAAGTGCAGAGCGGCATTTCATGCGCCGTGGTAATACTAGCTGAAGTCCGTCTGAACTGCCTTCATCCTGCAGCTTCCATTGCTAGAAATTTCTAATGTTTGCTTTCTTTTCGCTCACAATGTAACCTCTTCCTTTTAGAGTAAATACTAACTTTTCCAGAGTGAGAGTTGGGCTTCATTGCGCTAATAACCTTAAAACTGATAAAAATTAAAAGGTGAATGCTCTTCAGTTATAAGAATGACACAATCCCATGCTAGAGAAGACTTTGATCGAATGTACTGACAACCTGAAATAAATGAAAAGCCCCTGCTCACAGCTTTTCTAGGAGTATATTGTGTATTGGCTGTTCTCCCTGCGCCATGGAAGTCTTTTAGATGCATGCTGTGGCATATTTCAGTTGGTTTTACTGAATTGCAGTGTACAAGCTGGGGTTTTTTCCTGAAGTGCTGATGCTGCAGCGTTCCCATCAGATCGCACGCAGAAAGCATCTTTCTGTTCTTTCTCTGTGCGGGTTCACACAGACCTGGATCTTGGAGAATTTACAGCGGCTTCAGCTTTGTAACCTGCAGCGCAAAGGAAACAGCTGCCTGCTTGGAGTTGAGCATCCCACCACGTAGCTGTGCTCCGGTGCCAGGTGAGCGCTTGGGTGAGGCTGGCTAGAACACGTCTTGGTGTCTGCTGCTGCTTTTGACATAGATCGGATTATTTACTGCAAACCAAGATGCAAAAATAAGCAAGAACCAACCTTGGGCTGCGTGCTTGAGAGCCGCCTGCAGGCTTACAGCGTGAGTCTGGGAAGGTCCAACGGCTGCCCTTCCAGCTCTGCGGTCTAACCCAGCCTAGCAAGGAGGTGGGGGAAGATCGATGAGCCTCATCTTCTTCACAAAGTGCTTTGAGATCCCTCCACCACCAAGTGCTGTGCAAGGGCTGAGTACTATCAGCACCACTGTTGCTGGGAGTTCTGGTTTGGCCCCTGGATCAGCGACTGGCCCTGTTATGCCTGTGCTGCACGTCGTTTCGACTTGTGTTGGGAGCGGTTTCTCTGCTCTTTCATAGTTTGCCTTCTCCTTCGCACGTCTCCAACAGGAAGTGCAGATTCAGCAGGCATTGTATGCCTCAGCAGCCTGCCAGCTGCCTTGCTGAAGCTAATTCACAATTCAAGTCACTCCTGATAAGTTTGCAAACAATGTGCAGTGATTTCTGAGCTAGATAGCAGCTGAGCTGAACTCCTCGCTTTCCAGCCTGTCACTTGAATGAAGCTGTGCATTTACTTTGTAAAGCTCTTGGGTCAAACCTGGTCTTAACGCTTTGTGCTGCTGTGATGTTTCATAAATTCCTTATTTGTTTAAGAATAACTTTAAGTGAGTGTCACCATTATTACGAAAGCTCTCAAATGAGTGTGTGGAGGCACAGAGAGGGCATGTGTTGGTTTAATATGAGCTAGGAATTGAACCCTGGAATTCTGACTTGTGGTTTAGTTCTGAGCGCTGGATAACTCTGTTACCCCCTTCTTAAGACACTGAAATAGCCTGGCAATAACTCCAGTGAAAACAAGAGCAATATTTTTTTCTCAGGCTAACTTCATGTGGCAGCCGCTGTAAGCGTGCCCTGAGGAACTGGCCCAGAGGAAGCGACTCTGCACTCGTGGCTCATCAACCCGGCAGGAAACAGCCGGCCAAAGTTAGAAGTAACTTACTTAAAAGCTAATGAGCGAGCGGTACAGCAAACATTGAGAGAAAGCACGGTTCAATAGCCAGCAGAGGAGCTTGGGGTTCTCTGTCTTGGTCCTTATTCCACTTGCTCTCTGTTGGTTCACATCTATTTAACTGGAGAGATGCCAAGGAGGTGATCTCTCAGGTAAGGATTTATAGGTGAGAGTGTGCCCTATCCTGATCTGCGCATAGCTCTCCCTAGAAAACGAGGTCAGTACAGAACACACCCTAATTTTACTCAGTATGTCTTTATGAAATTAAATCCTCATGACTTTAGATCTCAGCTTGGCAGATACTATTTTTTTCAGACGTGTGTAAGGTCAGTAGTCACAAGTGTAGCAGCCTAGAACTGCAGGATGGGTTTGACCATTCTGTGCAAAAAAATTGGTACAGTACAGTGGCAGAATTAGGAATATATATTGCTCCTGCCAGATCACACCAGAGTTTATAGGTAAGCTCGGAGAAGCTCACCTTGGTGCACTTTCAAAAGGGCATGAGGTCACATCATAGGCAGACTTACGTTTTGAAGTGTATTTGTCACCCTGCCATATGTTGATTTTTTTTTTTTTTGACTCCTCCTTTACTATTGGAATTGGAAATTCAAGTTGGAGAAATGTGAAAGCAATTGGGCCTAATCCATTCCTGTTGTTACTCCTTTTGTTTTCACTGGAGTTACTCCAAGGCTGAATTCAGCATATGATGAACAACTTGTTCTCCAAAGTTGGAACTTAGGGGAGAAGGTTTTAGGGATGATCACGCAACTCTGAGGCTCCTTCTCAAACAGCCGAAGCTCCCACAAGAGGGACAGTATATGGTGAGTTCGGGTTATTGAATTTAGTACAAGATTCTAGTAATAAGCCCTCTAGTCATAATAAGACATTATTATCCATTAGAACAATTACTTGAATGAAACCCAACTGCTAGCTCACTTAGATTGGATGGAAAAATCCTAGCTGTTGATCTCAATTGCCAGTTAGCTGAACAGATACTAACCATGAGCAAATGACAAATGCTTCTGAGCCTGGTAATCCTCTTCCCACTTCCCTTTCCTCTCACCTTTTCTGGAACCAGCTCCTCCAGGGTTGCCATTCGTGAAATGCTGCCTACTCTTCATGCATTGACCATCTCAGCTGCAGCCCAGAGTGGCTACAAGCCCTCAGTCTGTTTTGATTAGATGGAAAAAGGAGCGTGCTATAAGCTATGGAGAAGCTGCACATTACCAACTGAGGACTAGGTGATGGTTTGGGTTTGTTTTTTTGCAGGGGGGGGGGATATTTCTGTTAAGAACTAAGATGAAACTCTTCACAGATCTGCAAGAATGAACTAGTCCTTACTGCTGGTTAATTCCTCCTGTGTTCCTGTGAGCCATCGAAGAGGTCATGGCAGACACAAGATCCCCATGGTCAAATTAATCTTTTCTTTCTTGGAGAAATAACCATTACTGTCTCTCTGGCTCACTCCATTTCATTTACTTTCTAAACAATTTAGATCACAAAGGGCTCCAGGAGGAGTGCAGCACTTGCAAAGAAAAGTCTTGGATGATTTTCTCCACTTAAGAAAGTCTTGTGAAAGTTGTGCTTCCTGCTCTTGCCCAGAGACGAGGATTTGTAACAGATGCTCCTGCAGTCTTCACTGGGTGTGATTTGGAGGGTGGAGGATTCGCCAAACTTGCCGTGCTGGGGAGGCCAGAGTAGCTTTCTGCTGAGCAACGTGAGTCCTGTCGGACTAACGGAAAATCTCTGTGTCCCAGAGCCCAGCTGACACTGAGACAGGAGATCCCCTTCTTGTATCAGCTCTGCTATGTTGCGGCATATCTCCTCTGCAGCTCTCCTCAGGCAGTTTTCAGTGCCACAACCACGGTACGTCCTTGGTCTTGCTGAGGCTGAGCACTTCTTTGTTACCCTTCGGATATCATCTTCCTCCTCCTCTACTTTGGTTCTGACCCAGGGAGTGGATGCTGGCTGCTCTCCCTACTGCTCCTCCTTCCAGACCCTCTCTATTTGCCATGATCCAAGCTGCAGTTAGTACGACCACAGCCGACTGCCCTGACTACCAAGGTTGGTACAGAACAGGCTAAGAATGGAAACAGCATTACAGGAAGGGGCATTTATAGTGTTTATTACAATTAACTGGAAATAGAAGAAGCACTTCCCTAACACCTTAGCTGATGCATAGGGTAAAATATTTTCTTCAACAGTTATAGGCTTAGTAAATGGGGAGGAAGAACCCTTTGCTTTTAAAACCAAAATAAAGCAACTCCCAATCTTACTTGCCTTGACTTATTTCTCTCCACAACAGAAAATGCACCACTAATAAGCTGGTCAGTGTAGTGGTCAACGAGATGCTGCTTTGCTTAAATAGGAGGAGGTTTTAGGGAGAAGGCAGAAAGTTTGATGTATTCCACACAGTTACTGACCTCAAGACTCAGTGGAGCAAGCACCAGATAGCCAAGGAAAACAGAAAGAAAAGTTAAAATCTTACAAACCACAGCACAGAGGGATTATCGCACCAAGCTTTGGTTAAAGTTCACATAGCAAAGGGGATCTCTGTCTTTCTGGGAACTGCAGCTCCTACTGTTTGTCAGACATGCTGGGCCAAGACATAATCACTTCCCCAACTTTACTTGGTCATCAAGAGTGCTGTAATTTGGACCAAGACTTTTGGAAGACTTCAACACTAAACCAAGCATGTTATTGCCTAGCTTAAGCACAGGGTAGGAGGGGCTGTATTTTCCCTTCTGTGGCTGTATTTCTGCAAAGTGAAACCCAAACACGATATAAGTATCTGGATTTATACGACGTGGGTTTTACAGAGTTCAAAGGTGGGACCTGCTCAGCCTCCTGGTCTGCAATCCTTGCCATTCTCTGCGAGCCCAGCACCAGGTAAGACTGTAGGCTTGTGCCTCCAGCCCTGCTGCGCTCTTACTTTGTCTCCTATTTGGGTTTTTGCTTCACTTCCCTTCAAACATTTGGCTCTAGGAGTTTGGGCATCTCATCTTTCACTTTGAAACTCTCTGTTCCTTCTAGCTATTGAGCCATCTGGGAATTGTAGATCCTAAGAGTTCAGAAAATTGAAGATAAAAAAAAAAAAAAAGCCATCAAAAACTGTATTGTCTGAATTCCTGGAGGAGGTGGATTGTAACTCATGTTCTTGAATACTGTGATTAGGTGTTCAGCCCATTTCTCCTGTAAGCTAATTTTTTTTTTTTATTTGTTATGCCCTATGAAGTATTTGCCTAAGGACTTTTTTCTATTCCCAGGTTAGTAACAACGCCTGTGGAGAAAGACTAATTGCTTCTTAAAAAACGGAATCAAATCTGGGTGGAGGACACAGATAAGCAGCCTGGCGTGGAGAGTTGGTGGGAGCGTTTTGCATGATTTATTCCTCCTCAAGTGACATGATCCCACATCATACTTGTTTGATTCAGGCACAGACTTTCCCAAAAGAGGGAAGTTTGGGTTCTGGGTTCAGCTGAGAGAGCTGAATAATGCTTTCCAGTTGGCCATTTGTGCCCCTCCTTGAACAAAACCACGGCTCAGTCTTGACCATCAAGGCACCAGATTTCTTCCTTGATGCTCTCCTTGAGCCCCATGACGGCTCCCTGTCCCAGAGGGGCTGTTAGCAGCCATTTTGGGGCTGTTACCAGCCATTCTGGGGCTGTTTGTCAGACCTGTCTGCAGAGGCTGCTGGAAAAGCAAGCATTGAGGTGCACCTCTGGGCCAGGCCCTGGCAAGCGCTGTGGATGGTTTGTTGGGTTTTTTTGTTGGGTTTTTTTTTCCCCTTGAACTTTGCTGAAATGCACGGCCATACTTCAGGACCTTCAAGGGCTGCTTCTCTAATCTCCCCAGAAGGATTACTGCTGCTGGAAATCATGAGGGCTTGGACTAGCTATCAGCTTTATCAGGAAAGCTTCTTTCCGGCCAAGCTAGTAAGAGCTTTGCTAAGTGGGAATCTTGGGTTGAAGCTCCTCTTCTCATATTTCACAGATGGCCTCAATGAATGATTTACTAGGAGAGTAAAAGATTAGCCAGATTCCTCCAACTGCATCTCGAGTCGTATAAAGCACTGAATTTTACTGGGGCCTAGGCAATTCCTAATTCTTTAGCCTTGTTAGACTGTTTTACAGTGACTAATTGCCCTGCGCTCCCTTCCCCGAGCATCAGGTGTCTCCTGGTGAGGAACCCACGCTCCTTGCAGGAGCCTCACCCGCAGCTTTGAAACAGCCACGCCAGTGAAATCTCCATACGGTCAGGTACCCAGAGACTGCAAGAGGTTATGTCTCTAGTTGTATTTTATGGGAGAAGTTAGTATGCTTCTGGGAGGGAGATGGTAAAGGGAATACTTAAAATATGCAATGAGGTGTTTCCATAAAATTATCAAAAGTTTTGCAGAATCTTCCTATGGAGAAGAGCCATCACTGGAGAGTTCATACGAACAGTGGTTTGGATAGGGCAAAACCTCTTGCTTTAATGTTTTAGCTAGTCTCCAGAGCTCAGATGAGCTCTTCTGGGGGAAGGGAGATTACCCCATGTTTGCCTGTTAGGGAGTTTCTCACATTTTTCTCTTTTACACTTGGCAGCCAGAACTCTCTGACTGACTCTCTATGGCAATTCCTACGGAGTTTGGATGTTTTAAAGGACTGCAGTACTGATTTAGACGTCCAAATTGGAAAAGCAGGGTTTAAAGTGGACCTACTTTTTCCTTTAGAGTGAGACTTGTTAAAGATCTTTGTTAAATTATTTACCAGTGGTCTCAAAAGATCAACAGATCTTTGAATTTAATCACTTGCATGAATTCCATCATGCTTTTCTCCCCTGCCCTGTCAATAAATAAATTTTTAAAAATCATAAGTTCACTAAAGGGCTTGCAGGGATGGGTTGCCCATCGCTATCCATATATGAAGTGCACGGACCATACAGTGTAAAGCAATATCGGCATGTGCTGATCTCATGTAAACGGTCTTCGGTTTATAGCAGTCAGAGATGAGAGCTCTGAGACTCACTGGGGGAATCAGCCCCTAGCAGAAATGTTTAAAATATTTGGGTTTTAGCCAAGAGGCTAAGAAAAGAGGGCTTTGTATTTTCCTTTTTCTCTGCTGTGATCTCCTTACATATAGCACTAAAAGCTACATAAGAAACAGGGATGAGAAGAAACAGCCCTGACAGTCTTGTCCCCAAGGCATCAAAAGAGGTCAAAGATGCTCAGTCTGTCCCAGAAGTACAGGGACAATAAAATTTGCCACTTTTCTGATTTTTGCATCACCATTTATACGTATAAATTGGGGCTGAACCTACAATACACCCCAGCGGTCCCTTTTGCTTGAATCTATGGCACAAAGGAGACAGAAGCAGCCCCTGGAGTCCCCTTGATAAAAGCTTCAAGGCTAAAGTTTTGCCACAAGCTATAGCAGGGTGAGGGAAGAGTTATAAAAAGTACAGGAATGCAAAATTCTATTGTCTTTTCAGTGAACGTAGAAATAAGACATGTGTGCACATTTCCAGGATAGAACATAAACTACCATCAGTTGTGTCTAGTATAAATGAACTGCACATTGGCATCTGTTGTAGGTACAATTTTTCAAGTGTATCAGCAGAACAGATAAGGCATCGTTTATTTTGAGATGACTATGTCCTCCCCACAATGCAACTGACCTGTAGGAGCAGAATATTATGATTAAACATCACTTTGAAAGCAAATGTGATGCTTTGATTTTTTTTTTTTTTAAAAAGACAATATTTGTCAAGCCTATGTTTGAGGGCAATACCAAATCTCAGAGGATTACTCACCATGGCAGTTTTTGAGGATATTAAGTCACTCACCCAGATTTTATCCATAGACTAAGGGCATCCCTGGGTTGCCTGAGTGTGACCTCCTGTCAGTGACTGTCAAAGGTCTCAGAGCCCTGCAAGACCTCATCAAAGAATGTGCCTCCACTTCTCATTGCCAAGCGGATGGGGCCATTGATAAGGGTTTGAAAAGGCACAGTCAAAAGATGGAGCAATTAACGGGAAGAATTCAGAGTCACAGGAAGAGACGTAAAAGTGGATTTCCTTGATTTTTGAATATCACTCATTATTTTTAGATGCACGATCTTTTTGCCAGATGCACTGAAAGGATGCCTGGGATCCTGACGTCTTGCTCTGAAATGGCGTCAAGCCGTGATTCCAACCTTCTGCTGCGCATCCCACCACGTTTGTGTGTTCGGAAGTCTGTGTTGGCAATGGTGGGGCAGCTGTGCAATATACTGCTATAAAATGTTCCTCTTTCAATGTTGTCTTGCTTTTTATTCTGTTCTTCCTGGACATCGTTATTGCCAATGCAACAGCAGATCTGCTCCTACAGAAAGGGCTGTTCTCAGCGTGCCTGCCCTCATTCATGCACAGAGACTGAAGATGTCCTTTCCAAAACCAAACAGGGATTGAAAAAAGTAATGAGCTAAAAAGGAAATGAAATTGCTAATGAATTTATGACATTACTTAAAATGCTTATTCCTCAGCAATTTTCGTTGCACTTTGTCACAATCCCATCTGAGCATGGCCAGGAGCACAGCAGCGCCGGCTCGCTTGCCGGCATGAGGGTGATTGCTCAGCGGCAGAGACAGGCAAGGGTACGAAAAGAAACAGCTGGGATCCCTTTTTGGAGCGTTTGCTCTTATTCATCCCCTTAGATGTATCCCAATGTAAATAACCTTTCATATCACTTTACAAAGCGATTGCTAAGTGGGACAGAGGAGAAGGTATTCTGTAGTGTAATGATTTCTGTCTTTTCTCTTTATTTTCCTACTTGGTCATAGAAAGGAAATCTGGCTGGCTGTTAATTTGAAAGCATTTGTAGTGGTGATAGCATAATAGATATGAAAGTTCACAGGACTCTGGCAACTACTGATGAAAAAATGAAAGCTGCCTATAAAGGATTCCCATTTGTCATGAAAACCCCACAATATTATGGGACAGCTGTTTGTCTGGGATCTGTATCTCAGATGTAAGGAACCAGAATAGACATGTGCTCTGTTGTACAAAGACCACAACCCCAGAGACAGGTAAATCATCCTTTATAACAAAAAAACATCATACAGAATTAACGTTTTCTATAAAAGATGCTTTTCAGGTTTTGCTCGCTATTTGACATAATCAAAAACATGGCTTAAAATGCATAAATGATGGTCTTTTATATTCTAGTGCTCCAGTAACTTCCCCTGGAGATGGATTTGGCACTGCTGCAAGTGTGGCTGGACAGCCGGCGGGGTCTGTTTTGGCAAGGAGCTCTCCTGTTGTCACACAAGAGCACAAAGGTGAAGCAGGTGGCAAAGATTTCCTCGGAGATGTTGGGTCTAGAGCCTTTACTCCCCTCACGCCACTCTGTGCTGTGCCTCATTCCCCATATCAAATATTTTGGTCAGTTTTCATTTGAAAATCAGAATTAAAAAAAAAAAGTCCAGAGCTGAAGCTTCACCAAGCAGTTGGAAATTAGGAAAAGCCAAGCTGTGATGCAAAGGTAACACAAATTGCATGCAAAGGGTGAGCTCCTGGAAAATCTCCCCCTGTTTGCCTTGGTGTACTTTTATTTTTCACGTGCTATCTTTGCCGTGACTTCAAAGACAGCATTGGGCTTAAGCGTGACCAGATTGCTTGGGAGACCATCACGCAAAGGTCTTTTAACAAAATAGAGGTACTGCCATGAAGTTCAGGGAGGAGAAATAATCCCCCCTGAGCTCCCTGTGAGCCTCCCCGTTGGTATATTTTCAGCAATGACTCTTTTTAGTTCAATCTGTGTCTGGAAATTCTGCCCTGAGCTTCCCGCTGTGCCACGCTGTGCTGGTATGGCACAAGGGCAAAGCACGTCTACGTGGAAGAGTTTACCTAATATGAATTTCCCTAATTTTGGCAGATCGAGAGATTTCCTCCCATCCTTCCTTCTTCTCTCCACTTTTTGGTTATTGCTTCAAATGAACAAGACGGCTAACCTTGTAAATGAGGGATGACAAAAATATGCAAATAAAATGGCAAGATTAACCCAACTGTGGGCTCAATGCGTGCAGGCATAGGAAAGTGAAAGAATATAGAATGAAGCTTTCAAAATTTTGTTTCTTTGCCAGACCTCAGTCTCCAGACACTAATTTAGCTGTACTAGTAATGCATTTAAGTGTGTTCCTCTGTTAAGCAATATATTCCCTATAGAGCAGCTCTGGAGCAGCTGTTACCTACAGGCTTTCTACAGGCTGAGGTCCCTGGGTCAGAAACACTCCATCTTCCACTGGCGCATCCCTCTGACCTGCTCCACACATAGGTGATCTGTCTTCGGGCAAGGTGAGTTCCAGGTTTCAAAGTGCTTTAGCTCAGTTAGCGATGCAGAGGCTGAGGTCAACTCAACTTCTTGCTGCTCCTGCCCGAGAGAGCCATAGCGTCTGGAGACTCAGCACCGTCCCTTGTCACAACTCAGCTGAAAATAATGCCAACTTTGCTGCAAAGAGCTACGCTTGGCTGCTGCACGCTCATCACAAGTTGCATAAGCCGCTGCTCCCATGCATTCAAACACAGACACCTTATTTTCTTTAAGGTGGTGCACGTCTTTTCCAACATCTTCATGCATGAATTCACGTAAGTGCACCCCAGGGCTTGCAGAGCACCCATGGCAGGCCGAGACACCAGGGCTGAAGGAGGACAATCTTGACTTGGTTGCTGCTAAAGATAGAGATTATTTTTAATGTAAAAGTTATCGTCTCGGGCAGCCTTCATCTCATGGACAATCTTGACTTGGTTGCTGCTAAAGACAGAGATTATTTTTAATGTAAAAGTTATTGTCTCGGGCAGCCTTCATCTCACCAGTGCACAATTTCAGAATGCTTTAAATTAAGTCTGGAGGCTAAAAGTGTGTTAGTCATTGCCCATACATCTTAGGGGAAGCAGGGCTCTCTAAAGTTATTGTTAGCATTAGGCATCTGGTTTATGTTTATAATGATTTATTCAATGATGGGAGACAGGTAAGGAACCATCATGGAAGACAAACTAGAAAAGCTTGGGGTTTTCAAAGCTCTGAAGCCATTGTTAAATCAAAGTTGTCTGACTTCAAAAGGAATATATAACTTGATTAGATTCTTTAAACAATGTACAATGCTTACAAAGTTGGCAGGTATTATTAGAGGCAGAGTTGGTAGCACAGCCTGCTCTGGAGGTTGCTTGTCCCTTCTAAGTGCAAGATCCTGTTCTTATGTCATGACTCTGGCTTTTTCTTTTTTTTTTTGAGAAAATTTCAGCTGAGTACTTCAACTGCCTGCAAGAGCCAGGGCAGAGAAGAATACATTGTTTTTTCAGTGTTAGAATAATTCAGGAAATCCTTTCTTTGGAAAGATCTAATGCTTCCATAGTTTGAAACAGGGACTTGAAATCCAATGGGGGAAGACAGGCTTTGTGCTAAAGACGGGCGCCTTGCCATTGCCATAAGGATCTGACCACAGTTGTTTCAGTTTTATGAGCCTCTGAAAAAGTCTATTTTGTGTATGTGCAGTAGGGCTTTGCAAGAGCTTAGCTAAGATTAGAGAAGAGTCTCTGCTCGTGTCTCCCGGTGCCTGGCCCTTACCGGCCTAAGCAAGTGCTGAAATTGGTCTTTCTTGGTAAGGACTGGCTTTCCTGGTAAGGACTAGCTCTTGCTAAGAACAGGGCTTTGGGAGGGAGAAGAGAAAGCCCATCCACTGCAGCTCCTGGCATGCCAGAGCAGAGATGGGCACTGTGCCTGGCAGCCGGAGCTGGTGGGACAGGGCAGCTGAGGCTGAGGGCTGATGGATCCGTGCCCGTTTGATCGCCTCTCCTCAGCCTGACAGGGGATTGCCTTCCTCTCCCACCAGAAAACATCGGTGACACTCACAAGCAATAATCCTCATTTCCTCCAGATGCGGATGCAGGCAGAGGGTAACGCACCAGGCTGCAGCCGCCCCAGGTCGTGGAGTACCCACCCCGAGGGGGAGGAGGGCAGCCCCAGGCAATTGGCGGGGACGTTGGCAAAAGCTATAACTGGAGATCCTCAACTCTTCCTCCAGCTGAACATACGTTTGTTCCTCTCACCCAGTTTTTCGATAAAAGATGCTGTCCTGGGTTGCAGCTGACGCACTCAGCAGGTTCAATTCTCCACAGTGGCAATCCCAAGCTGTTGGGTAGGGGCTTCTCAATTTTTCTTCTGTAGCACCGAGCAGATAAATCATTGTTATTGCTCTGCCTTGTCTCAGAGCAACCCGGCTTCCCGCTGCAGAGACATGTGAAGGGATGCACGGGGCTGGGCAGTCAGAGGTGCTAGCTGCCAGAGCAGCCGCCTGGAGATTTCCAATGCCTGCCTTTTCCTGCAGGATCAAAACCAGGTCTACACAACTATAACTGCAAGCAGGCATGTATTTACTTCTCTTTTTTTTTTTCCTTTTTCCAAAACATACCTTGATCCAAGGGATGACACAACTGGGGTTTACCAGCTTGCCAAGGAAGGAGTTCAATGAAACGTGGTGGATTTGGGGGCAAAACATTGCTCATGGAGAACTTCCAGGGCTCTGCTATAAACTCAGCACACCTGTCCTGCCAGGTTCACCCAGCCCTGGGCAGTGTCACCTCCTGCCACGCTGCTGAGGAGGCCGCAGTGATGTGCCCTCCCCACGGGGACAGGTTGTTGGGGGGTGACCAACATTGGTCAGACCTGCAGCCACCCCAAAATGGAAATAAATAACTCAGGTTTTGCATTGGTGCCATTCACCTGGGGCAAATCCTACACGCACCGACTGGCCTCTTGCTCTTTGCCCTGGCCAAAGCACCATCTGACAGATGTCCCTGGGTTGGGGAAGAGTACAGGGCTGGGCACGGCACACCCCAAACGGCTCCGCGTGACGTGTACATCGTGTCACACCTACGATGCGAGGACCAAACGGACACTCGGCGTGGGAAGTTTGTGGAGCTGCTGGAAAAAAGCCATCAGCCCGCGTCTGCTCGAGTTAGAAAAACGTCCCAGCGCTGGATCCACCCAACTCAGCTAGAGCAGGGCTGCTTGGCCAGACGACAGGCCTGGCTCTCTCTCCAAAGTGGACGAGTGCCAAAGGGGATTTTTAATTTCCAGATGCTTTTAAAATAAAAATAAAGACTCTGCTGTAAACTGGCTTTGAATGGACGCCTCTCGTTCAGCCAAATAGTTGACTGATATGGGCTAGATGACTGGGCAATAAAACCTTTCACTGCAATCTGGTGCATCGCGAGTGCTGGCGAGCCCTGCGCCGAGCCAGGCAGCCCAGCCGTGGCTCCCTGCTTGCCCGCCCTCCCCGCCGCGAGGTGGGCGGCCGCTCTCCAAGGGCCTTCTGTCTCCAGATAAAAATCTTTACGCACTTTTGGATTTCTTTTTTGTTCTTTCGGAGAGAGGGGGAAACTCTCTGGGAGAAGACAGTTGGCAATAGTGGAATGGGAATTAAAAGGTTTGGGAGGAATATTGTCCTGAACATGCCGCAAAGTGCTGCCAGGAGCCAGGCAGGACTGGTGACAGGGTGACATTGCAGGACCTCTCGCTCTGCACCTTGTCTTTGGGGGACAGAGCCAGCCTGGTGACCCAGCAGGACCACTAAGGCCCAGTCCCTCCTTCTGTCTGTCTTGTAGCTATATTTTTTGTTGTTAAACTACTTGCAAAAAGACAGCTTTTCCAACTTGTTCTCTGCCTAACTCCTTTTATTCTGCATTTCCTATGGTGATTTTCATCTGGAGCCAAGGCAAGCTGCTCTGCTTGATGCCTGGGAGGGGCTCTGTCCGCACCTAGATGGGACCACAGCCGAGGAGTATCGTCACCTTGCTTCTCACCATCACCATCTGTGAGACAGCCTGGGGTGACACTGCAGCTCCGGGCAGGGACCAGCCACATTTTTTCCCCCCTGGAGAGCAGGGAGACGTAAGGAATCATTGCAGATATTGTCTTCAGCAGCAGCACCAGCATTTTTGGTGTCTCTGTGGCATCTCCATTTGGCATTCTGTGAGCCAAGGTGTTTGCATGGCCCTGGTGTGACTCAGGACACATGTCCACAGCCATGCAATCCCACGTGGAGCAAACACCCAGCCAGGAGCCGTCCCTGAACATCTTCTCACGTGGCAAAAGGCGGTTTTGCCCCTCTCCCTTGGGCTAGGGCCACTGACTGAGCAAATCCCTGTAGCTTTTCTGGGAAGCCTCAAGTTTCGGAGACATCTTTTCATGTGTGGAGGAAGGCAGAGATTGAGGGCAGCACACCTGGGGTGCAAGGTCCCTGGGCTCTCTTCTTGTGGCGAAGGTGATGCCAGGGTGTGCGTCGCCCCTGCCTCGCAGCATCCTCCATGGCTCCTTCACCCAGACATTGTGCAGCTGACACAGGGTGGGGGATTCCTAATCCTCGCTCCTGTTTCGAATGTCATTCGATTCCTTGTGGCATATCACAAAAGACTGAATGGGCAGCAAGCATAAAGGCAAAATAATCCTTATGCTGGGAATGCCTTTGAACAGCCCTGACCTGCCTCCGCAGGCATCTGCCAGCGCGGGGGATGCCACACAGCTCTCGTGTGTCTAAAATTTTGAAGATGGGAGACAGGATCCTGCCTAAAATATTTGCATCTGGATTAGACTCTCAAGTGCCAGAACATGCATCTGTATTCATCCATGTTACTCGCTTAGTCCTGACTTGATATGCCTGGTCTTGGGTAAAAACCACAACAAATTTGCCTTTTTTCTCCCTTGTTTGACTTATTAATTACATCTCCTGTTACACTACACTCTGACCTCAACAGATTCATTTGTGATTCTCCTGAGATATGCATACTGTAGTAGCAGATAGTAGCATATAATCATTTAACATATGAATGCCGTCAAGCAGTTTAATCAAAACTGAAATTGCCAGCTTTTGTACCCTACGCTAACTCGTTGTGACTGCAGAAAGTGAGCCCGGATCTCCTAAACAAAGAGCAATTGCAGTCCGGCTCTTTGTCTACTCTCTTTGCATAATTTCCTGAACCCTGCCCTGTTCCACCTGCTCACTAATGTTAAGCTTATTTATGGATAATTTATATGCAGCCCATTCCGCAAATGCACCCTGGCAAGGATTTTTTTGGAGGAGCTATGGGAACAAGCCTCTCACCACACATATTCCCCTCCGGTTTGTAAGAGCCGAAGTCCGAATGCTTCATCAGCACCCCCTGAGCCTTCCCCAAAACACCAACGTGCAAAAGCACAAGTGCTCCGGTCCTCGCACCAGCACCCCCCCGGGCTGCTGGAAATGCAAACGTTCTTTTGGGGGAATGGAGAATAAGTCACAAATCTTTCTTTTTATTGTTTTTTTTAACAAACACACAGACAGGATGGCTCGGTGGGATGCTCACCGCTCCAGCTGCACCCCCTGAGCCTTCCCCAAAACACCAACGTGCAAAAGCACAAGTGCTCCGGTCCTCGCACCAGCACCCCCCCGGGCTGCTGGAAATGCAAACGTTCTTTTGGGGGAATGGAGAATAAGTCACAAATCTTTCTTTTTATTGTTTTTTTTAACAAACACACAGACAGGATGGCTCGGTGGGATGCTCACCGCTCCAGCTTGCCGGCCACATCGAGCGCAGGGTGTTTCTGCGGCGCTCGTAACCCTGACCTTGGGGCTCTCGGAGGAAGCACGCGGTTCCTGGAAAGCATTGTTCCCGCGTTTGTTTGTTCCGTGTCCTCCCGGCAGCCGCTGAGAAGAAGCAGAATAAAGGGCAGCGTATGGGATCCAGCTCCTGCAGACGAGACTCGGGCAGTCAAACAGGACTGCATGCCCTGGCTGAGCCCCCGCGAACCTTCCTGGGCACAGCCTCCACCAGCACCCCTGCCCGCACGGCAGAGCCGGCACATCTTGCTGCCGGTCCATGTGCCAGCAGATGCCTGGGTGCATGGCAGTGTCCATCGGCCCCGAGGTCTTGCCTGCAAGGAGAACAGGCAGAGCTTTGCTGCCAGAGGGTCTCAGGTATGAGCCCAGTGCAGCTGCAAAGCCAAAGTGATGCTGCTGCATTCAGACGAGCGCTGTTTCTCCCCCAAACCACCTCTCCAGGTGTGCCTGGTTTGGTCTATCACATTTTGAAACATGAATGGAACCTCAGGACCAGCCGGGCTGATGCTGGTTGTGTTGCAAGAAAGCCTCTGCCCCTGATTTCCCCTTGCACTAATTCTTCAAGGCGCCCATCGCCCTCCTGGGATGCTGCGGAGGAGGCTCCCAGCAGCTGCCTATTTGGCCCATGCTCAGGGGCTGCGGGGGCGGCCACCCCCTGATCGCCTGGAGCAGAGCGAGCCCTCGCAGCCGCCCCGCGGGGAGCAGCTATTTCAAGCCAGCATTAATCAGAAGCAGGACTGCTGAGCTGAAGACGAAGGGGTGTCTCTCAGCTCCCCTGCCCTGCTGCAGGGATGGCTAGAAATAACTTGTGCGGCCTCTGCCCGTGCCTGAGCTGCCTGCGCTGCCGGTGAGCCCCGGGTCACCTGGCCACGCTCCAGCCCATCGACCATCCGCTGGCCAGGAGGAGCTGGCCACCCTCAGAGGAGCCGTGCCAGCGGGGCTCAGCCCCAAGGTGACGGTCGCAGCCGGACGTGCTCATTAGCAGCTGTCTTTGCAATTAGCCCACTGGTTCTGTCGGTATCTGTGGGAGCAAGGCTTTGCTCTGGGATGGCTGCAGCGGAGGTGAGGGGCAGCCCGGAGAGGGATGCTCACCCAGCAGCTGCTGTGGGACACTGCCTG
Source organism: Cariama cristata (assembly GCF_000690535.1). Lineage (NCBI taxonomy): Eukaryota > Metazoa > Chordata > Aves > Cariamiformes > Cariamidae > Cariama > Cariama cristata. The sequence goes on along the minus strand of NW_009593057.1, from coordinate 10,974 downwards.
CCAGGGCTGATGCTGGGGCACTGCAAAGCTCCTTTCCACACCAAAATCTCCAAACCTGACTCAAGCAAACAGCTAAATCAGGTGTGGACGGTGCTGCCAGGCAGAGCATCTCCAGACACAGCGGCATTTCCTACAAGGCAGGGCGCAACAGAGGCCCCTCCACCCACTGAGTGGCATTTGCCATCAGTTCCCCAGGTTTGCTGTTGAAGAACCATTTGGTGTTTTTCAGTGACCTCTTCAGCCATCCCCCCAAAAGCTGGCTCTGTAACATGCCCCGTACCTTGACTCTGAATTACTTTTGCTCAAGGTTTTACAGCCCAGCAAGGACCACTGCAAGCAGCAGCATTGGTACCTGCCAGGGGCCGGACAGCCCCCTGAGCCCCCCAGCCCTCCAGGCACCCCCCTTTGCCCCGAGGGCTGCAGGACAAGAGCGGGCAGCTGGGACACAACCCCTGGATGGCTGTGCCCATGCCCGCCCGAGCTGGGGAGTATCAGCACATCTTGGCATGTGGAGCGATGCATTGTACCAAAAATAGGGCTCCCCCATTGTATTGTAATGCAAACGTGTTCTGGGAGTAAAGCAAACTCCCTGGGATTTTTCCAAGCTGACTGCCTGGGATTTCTTGGGGTCATTTCACCCCAGCTGCCGGGCACACCGAGACCCCAAAGCACAGAGCAGCCCTCGGAAAGGGTGGCCTGGAGGGGGTCTCCCCACTTGCTGACTTGCCCCAGCAGGCAGAGGTGATGCCGTGGGTCCCATCAACCTGTTGGCAAGGAAATTCAAGCTTCTGTTTCTCCCACCAGCAGGAGCAGGGTTGTTGGCCACCCCCCCGGCGCACACATCTCCTCCCGGTGCCCGGGCATCCCTGTAACCACCCCTGGAGTTTCAACACGGCCCTGTGTGGGATCTGCCACTGCTGCACCTCCTGGGACGCTTGCTCCAGTCAGGCAGAGCCCAACAAAAAAAAACCCAGCCTGTTTGCTGAGCAAAAGGTCCAGGAGGAGGAAAAATAAACACAGGAAAAGCCACAACATTCAAGAACATCACTGGATACTTAAATGATGCCAATGTCCTTAAAAGCTGCTTGTGTTTGCAAAAATGCTTCAGAAATGGCATAAATTTTTCATGAAATGAAGTATTAGCAAACACGATAGTGTCACAGACAGGATCTGTCTCTGGCACTCATAACAGCACTGCTGATGTGATGACCTCCAGAGACAAAGCTCCCAGGCTCTCAAATGGCATGGTCATACCCACTGAAAGACTGGGGAAACTGAGGCATGAGTGTGTACCACAGTTTTTCCCACCAAGCCAACAGTGTGAGGGAACTGCCCCTGGATGCTGGCCTGGCACACCATCCTACCTCCTCCTACCCCATCCCCATCCCAACCCACTCCATCCCATCCCAACTCAACCTATCTCCCCCCACCCCATCCCAACCCATTCCACCCCATCCTACACCATCCCACTCAATCCCATCTCATCTCACCCCCACCCCATTCCAATCCATCCCAACCCACCCTATGGCTCTCCATCTCCTGACTACATTGGGTGAAAACCCACCATGCTGAGGACCCTCAGGGATGTCCTCCTCCCACTCCAGATGCTGCATCAGTGATGAGGGAAGGACTCACAGCAGCTTTTGTGTACCGGGGAGCTCTGCAAGGAAAGCCTGGACTTGACCTAATGCAGCACAGATCCCGTCAAGTGTGCGCTCAAAACTTCTGGTTTTCAGCACAAAAAGAGCTTCTTCATGGTCTTTTTGTGTAGGCCATGAATGGGAGTACAGGGGAACTGGGAAGGACTCTTGTTCCCAGTAACTGCTGGCCTGACATGGACAAATGACTCCTTAAAATATTGCAAAGACTATTAAAAGTATTACCGATAAAAGGCAAGAAGCTGGGAAAACGGACTAGACCAGACTATTTTTAGAAGCAGTGGCATCTGGACAGCATGAGAATTGCTCTGTACAAATTTAGTACAGCTGATGTTTCAACAAAAAGTTTGCTGGCTAAGCTGAAATCGCCCAGCGCAGCCACCGAGAGAAACAGTGACCGGCACAAACCAGCGACTCAAACACAGGCAAGGAAAACCCACGGCCAAACATCGCCCAGGGCCACCGTAAACAATGACACGAGGCTCCTACCCAACAGCTGGCACTCAGGAAGGTTCTGGCCAAGGTTTTACTGCGATGCTGCTCCTGGTGAGGGATGGGGACGGCTCCTGTGTCCCTTGGCAGACATGTCACACTGCCGTGCCACCGCCACCGCGCCTGTGCCAGCGGCCAGCTGCTCTGCTTCAGGTGGATTGCGAGGGGGAGGCTGTGCAAAGCTTGTGGCCTAACAAACAAACACCGTCAGCATTTAAAATAGCCAAACTATTTAAAAACCAAGTGCTGGTGACTCCTGACCCCAGACATTTTTGCCTGCCTGCATTTCTGCAGCAGCCGGGCTTGGAAGAGGGAGAAGCCCTGTAAGTGCAGTGCTGTGCTCCCCGGTAAGGCGACGTATTCGTCTCACATCCAGCGAGCCATTTAAATTGCTGAAGGAAACCAGACGTTGCCTAGGATGTATTTTCTCTCCACCCATGCAAGGAATGAATCTCACTTATGTTGTTACCGATATATCCCTCTCGCTTTTATCTAGCAACAATTTGGATTTGAAATCAGCCTTCAACTGACTCCAGGTGTGTTGGCCTGACCCAGCGGTGTTTGAAGAACAAGTGACCCATCTCCCCCCTGCAGACTTGTCCCTGGGCAAAGGGACAAGGGTAAGGGATGAGGAACGTGGGGAGACCCAGCCGGGCACAGCGGTGAGTGGGCAGCTCCAGGGGCTGCAACCCCTCTGGTTTGCAGGGCAGCAGGCAGCAGGATGACCAGTTATCCCCTGCAGGGTGTGGGACTGGGTGCTGTGGGTGCTGCATGAGGCCCAGGACCCTTTAACAGCCCACCTTAAAGCCAGACACCAGCCTGGATGCCTGTTCACCCCAAGAAGCAAGGTGGGCCCTGCATGATCCCGCAGCAAAGTCTTTTAATAAACCTGCATGATCAGTGCTGATGCCAGCGGTCTGGGGAAAGGCAGATTTGCTACTGTGATCGGTTCATGGGTGCTGGGCCCTGGCCTGATGCGTCCCCATCCCCACCAGCTCCATCACCTCCCTGCATCCCTCCCTGCCTGACCCATCTCCTTCCCATCCCTGTGGGAGGTGGCTCTCAGACAGGGCTCTTACCTTGCAGACAAGACCCCCTGCTCTCCCTTCCTCTCTGAACACAGCAGCCCCTGTACCACTACTCCCACTATGCCTGGGTATACAGAGACTGGTCCCAGTCCTGGCAGGGAAGGAGCAGGGGCTGCTCTCAGACCCCAGCCAGGGCATGGCCTCCCACTGAGCTGGGGGTGAGAGGGAGCCCAGCCCTTCGATCACAGCAAAAGCAGCAGAGACGCTCCCGATGGCTGCGTCACGATAGCAGTAATGAAAAAGTGCTCAAGTTAAACCCCTGCCATCTGTCTTTGTTTTGCTAACCCACTTCTCTGGTTGGAGCCGGCAGCTCGAGACTTGGCTGGCTACGGACCCTTTCCAAAGGTTGTTGAAGGCAGTATGAACCATCTTGCCTCAGCCAAGGGCTTCCAAGACAATTTCTTCATGGAAAAAGCCCTGGATGAGTCCTAGACATGGCACTTGGACACAGACCAGGCAGTTGTGTGTGGCCAGCAGCCCCTCAGAGCCAGTACACCTGGGTTTGTAGCCCAGCAGCAGCAGAATGGGAAGGGGTGGGGAGAGGGGACCAGAAACCGGGGAGGGGGTCTGGGCACAAAATGTCCTTAGCCATAGCATCCCTGAGAGACCTGACAAGTCCCTGTCCCCTTGCTTGGTGACAGAAAGGGGAGACAGAGCAAAGCCAGCACTCCCCTTCCCCATGTTACGTTTGCTGTGGTTCCTGTTACTGTTTGTATTTGGACAACTGCTGGGTACTGGTGAAAACGCTTGGAGCTCAGACTCACAGAGTCTCATATATTTCAACACCAATGCTTATTCATCCCAAAAACTCAGACCGGAGTGTGGTATTCATTATTTGCTACTCTTTGGTCCCCTGTTTAAAATGTTCCCAGTCCAGGCGCAGGAACAACCGCCCTGTGCCCAGCCAGCCGGGCACACAAGCACCCACGGCAGAGCTCACCGGCAGTGCCCTGGCAGAAAGCACTGCCCCGACCTCTCATGAGCACCTGGCATGCAAAGGCAACCCAGCTCTGCTCAGAAACCCTTCTCTTCCCCCAAAGGAGACTCCATTTGCTATGGTTATTACCTCTGTCTCCATTGACAATCATAATAATAGAGTATTTATTCTCTGTTTTCTTCTGTTTACCCTGGAGGACACGATTGTGTCCCACGGTCAGCAGTCCAATAATTTCTCTCCCTGCACACTGGGACCCCATGAGCAGGAGCGATGTTGTCCCAGACCCCACGAGCAGGAGTGATGTTGTCCCACGGAGATGGCTCCAGCCGACGGGGAAAGCCCCTGAGGAGGGGCTGGCTCCTGCAGCCGGGCGAGGGAGACTGGGCTGGCTGGGGGCGAACATGGAGCCGGTTTTGGTGTTGGGGCTGCTCTGCTGAGCTGGAGGGCAAAGCATTTTTCTGCACTTCCCTCCCTGCACATGGGGGAAGAGCATGAAAAAAGTTGATGCAGAGTGATGGTGCGTCGCTTTTTGGATCCCTGTTTTTTCCTATATACTCTTTGAAACGGCAGAGATGCCACAAGGCAGGTGTGACGTGAGCTGACAGCATGAGGAGACGCATCCGAGAGCAATCAACCTCCATGTCTTTCACAGGCCTCCAGCATCCCTGCACACAGCTTGTTCCCCACGCCTCACCAGCTCTGCAGGTCCAGTACAAGGGACTGGCAGCTCGGGAGCTACACGCACCACTGGTAGCTCAATGGAGCCTGAACAGAGCAAAAGGGGCAGCAGATGCCCATTCTGATGCCTGAATCGAGTTATCAGCCCAGACCCCACCAGAAGATGCCCTGAAGAGCCCTTTGTTGTAGGTAAGGCTGTCGGATCGGTTGCCTGCCCTGATTTCGCATCGTTACGGATGCCTGGCATGCGGGGAAGAGCCGTGCCACCCTCCCGCCTCGGGCCACTCACGATGGCAATGCTTAGTCAGTTCCTGAGAGCACATTTGGGCTCTGAGCGGAGGGAACAGCAACCCAGCTGAAATGTTAAGCTAAAAATAGCCCAGTGTCTGGGTGGAAGCACGCTGTGGTTAACCAGGGGTTTCACATCCCTGAGAAAGCCTGCCCTGAGCAGGGTTCCTTTGCTCCTGTTATTGTCCACTTTCCCCCTCTCCCTCTGGAGGGACCCTGGGGATTAACCGGCAAATAAATGGCTTTACACGGGACAACAATGGCTTCTGTGATCAATCTTCATGAAATGTGGTTTGGTAGCTCTGCAAGAATCAAGCCAGCTGCCAATATGGCCCAGAATAAGTGAGAGGCTGCGATGGAGCTGTGGGGACAGAGAGGTGAAATGCCGGGACCGGGGAGCAGAGCCTGGGCCACCTCGGGGGCACCGCGGGAACAGGGCTGCCCGGGAGGGAGCCAGGGACGGGCGGCCCTGGGAGCTGCAGTGTTGCTTGGCTCTGTGGATGCTGCAGAGGGAAGAAAATCAAGAAAAGACAAGTTTAGGAAAGTACTGATGAGAGGAGCTTATCTCAGGGCACTTAACTTTAACAAAGAGTCAGGCTACCAAGTTTGTGGGTGTTTGTTCAGGAGCATCTATAACTCACTGTGATTTGACTTGGCTGGTTTGGGTTTTCATGAAACTATTTCCTCAGCTACAAAAGCTAAACTCCAGGTTAACCAGAGTTTGCTACTGCAGTTGCTTATGTCAAGTCACGGCGCTCTGGCTTACAGCTGAAGTTTGCACCGGACCTCACCCGTGTGGTTTCCCCATACAGAGCCGCCGGGCTTTTCACTGTCCAAAGGGAAAATAAAGATCAAGGTGGATGCAAAGTAACACAGTCTGTTCGCCTAATTTCCCATCTGGACAGCCTCAGTCTCTGCTGGTACCTGTTAAGCTCCACCTGGGACCCCTCCTGCCCTACCGGTGCCTGATGTTGGACCAGCCCCATCAGTCTATCTCTCCCGACAGCCCAAGCAGCCTCCCTGGAGCTGCCTGCAAAGCCCTCATTACCGAGGCTCAGGCAATGAAACATGAAGGAGATGGATTAAGATTTCACAAGCAGCAATTCAGGTGTTTGCTACCTTTCCGACACCTGTCTTGGAAATCTTACCGGGTGCAAAGGAGCGGTTTCTGCGCATCGCTGAAGGCTGTGTACTCACCCAGCGGCATGCCTGCAGTTTCAGCATCCGATGGATCAGAGGTTACTGTTTCTAGGGATGGTGCCTCGCTGTCACAAAATATTATTGCTGGTGGAAAAAGAAGTTTGTTGCTCGCTTAAGAAAAATAAATCCTTGACCCTTTACAAGACCTGTGCAGTAGTGGCGCCGTCGACTCCTTGTGAAAGTGTGTGGGTGGGAAAACAGTCTACGCTGCCTTTTCTGCTAGCTATGTGAGCTGTGCGAGACATACAGCCTTTCAATAGACGGCTGATAATGCTCAGCTACTCCTCTACTCGCAGCCTGTAAGCCCCTAAAGAAACACCGACTGCAAGCATGGAATTAGAGTCTCCCACTCATTATTTGAGAAGGATGTGCCTTTCACAGCCAAGTGGCCTCTATTTGCTTGGGGGGAAACATGTGCTTATCTCTTATTTATGTGATTTATTTCTGGAGATTAATGCATCAAATTGGCTTGCTCCCAAGCTCTCAGTAAAGTCTCCGTTTTCATGAGACTGTCCTGAACCACACAAAGTTTTGCTGCTTGTTTTCTGAAACTGAGAGGAGGATTTTTATCTCAATCGTAAAGCAGAATTTGGGGGGTTTGCAGATGTAAGGCAGCCAGCATTGTTTTGATCTGCAAGCAAATGATAGCCTTCTCCAAGTTCAAGGAGGGCTATTAAATCAGCCCTGTGGAGATAGAGCAAACAAAAACAGACGGAGCAAAGGAGTCAAGGGGGAATGTTCCTATTCATATAAGAAGGCACGAAAGCAAAGCAGGGGAGGCGAGTTAATGATCAACTCATCCAGGGTGTTTACTTTTACATGCCACTGGGGTAAATAGAGCCATGTCATCCCTCCAGCCTGCTCTTGTTTATAAATACACAATAACATTTCCAGCTGAGCCAGCTGGACTCCCCTGGGTCTGGGCTGGGAGAAAATGGAGGGGTCTCGTCTCCCACTCCTGGTGGGACAAGTCCTACTTCTAGGGCTCTGCTGCTGCAAATCCACCTTCCAGCTCTGCGTTTGCATCTGCCTGTGCCGGGAAGGCACAAACCCATCTCCCAGTGCATCCCCATGGAGATGCCCCACTGGAGATGCCCCATTGGAGATGCTCCAGCAACGTCTTTCCCACCTGATTCATTTGGATGCTTGGAGCCGACCCTTTGCGTTGCTGGGTTCAGAGCAGCAGCAGGTCCCAGAGCCCTCCTGATGCTTTACAACAAGCCTGAGCCCATACAGACAGCAACAGGCTCATCTTCGTGTCAGCCAACTTACGATGATGACAATCAGAGCAAGAATTTGAAGTCATTGCTGTTATTGATTGCAATTCACAGTTATCCTTCAAAGAAATCACATTTCACCTAAAAATAAAGTTCCTATAAATGATATGTACATATGTAAAGTACGTATAAATGCTATAAAGTTCCTGTGAATGCTACCATTCGGTGAGATCCAACGGAGGAAGCAGAACAGCAAACAAATACTGGGTGATTAATTCACTGCAGCCAATGACCGAGTGCAACTTTTTTGTCCTGGATTCATTGATCACCACAGACAAATCTTAAAGATCTCCCATTTTTTCAAGGTTCTGCCCTAGCTCTTGGTGCTGACCTGGTTTGCAATCAGCACAAAAGGTACAGCATGTTGTGAGTTTGAAATGTGACCTTCCACAAGGACACGCCACGCAGGGTTTGTCTGCATGCAAATTTGCATCAGCTTAAAGACAGTGATGCAACTTCCTGTACAGACACGATCGTGGTGGTTTAAAGCAGACTTTTTTTGTGGTTTACTTAAAACCCACTCCCAAACAACTTAAATTGGACATATTCTAGCTTAGAGTGAGACCCACTGGTGCTTATATAGGTTTTTTTCTCACCTTAAATGTTGCATCTGTAGTTAATCAGTGCAATTCCACGTGTGTCCTTAGATCCACCTCATGTGCAAAAAGATGCATTGAATCTAAATTACATTTCTATGAATAGTCGCTGATTTTTATTATTATTTTGTTAAATAATTCTGATGACACATTTTTGCCAGAAATTGCATAGAAGGCAAGAAGTTCTGGCTCTGTAAATGGTCAGTGTAAATACCAGGGACTATTCATCCTCATTTTCATTACTAAAACCATAATCCCATAATGATGGAAAGAGACACTGTGGGAATAAATTGATTTACATGGGAATACATATTTGCAGAAAGTTTTTGTTCACAGCATGCACAGGCCTGAGAAACACATCTCTCCATTTGCATCTGTCCCCCAAGGGGGACTTGCAGAGCCCTTAATAAAATTAAAAATAGCCAAACGGGCATCAGCAAGTTGTATGTTTCTGAGAGGCAAGCAATACTGGGTTGCTTGATGTTCCTAGCCTATAGAAAGCAAATAATGCCCCAGTTGGCATGGATGCTGGCTCTTGTCACCACACTGCTGGCATTTCAGGCTCATATCAAGATTAGCACAGGATGAATACTGGAAAAATGTAATCACTAATAATTATGCAATAAAAATGAAAATGCCAAACTTTGCACAGAACCTTATTCACAACAAATTATACAACCAGCTGTAATCAAGGTCATTTCAATCTGAAAGCATTTTCTATTGAAATCCACAACAATATTCAGGCCCTGTTCATTGCCCAACAGCGAGAAAGCCACAATTGCTCTTGTGTGTCTGGATGCCCCGGGGTGGCAGGTCCAGGCCCCGCAAGGATGCACCCACCAGAGCCCTCTTGCCCGCCGAGGAACTGCCAAGGAAACCAGCACAGCCTGCACATCTCAGCCTTTTTATCTTGAATGTCAGACCCAAGCATGACTCACACATTTCCAAAACTGCCATTCCCTCCCGCCGGCGATAGCTCAGTCCCTTCCCTCCGTAGCAGCTTCGGGCGGACACGTGCTTTGCTCTGCAGGTTGTGCTTTCAGACGAGGAGGTCCCTGGGTCCTCAGGTCACTCTTACTTCATGGACTTCATGCATGATGTCACTGGCACCCACACCCCAGGGAGCAGCCCCTGGGCTTTGGAGCTGGGCATCGGTGCTGGGGCAAGGCGGCCCCTGCCTGGCTCTGTGCTGCTGGTCTCTGCGAAAACTGGCTGGGGCTCAAGCTTTTGCAACGGAGGTTTATCCATGCTCTTGCCTAAGCTGGAGAGCGTGGCAGGGTTTCCGGAGGGACACCCCACAGCAAATGCAGGAAAGCTGCTGGCAAAGGGTCATAAGCAGGGAGGGTGATGCTCTGAAACACATCGCTTGGCACATGGAGGACCGCAAGAGACGGTTTTGCAGTTAAGGCTTGGACCAAGGCCCCCAGAGACTCAGGCTCAGCCACCGTGAGCCTCTGAGCAGAGCTCTGCATCTCCACGCTCGCATTTCCCACCCGCACAATGGGACGATAACCCTCCTTCAGCGCCTGGCTGCCAGCGGGACGGTCCTCCACGGCAGCTGCGACACGGACCCGCTGCCCTGCTATGAAAGGCAGCCGAAAATGTAAAAAATGCTGGTCGTGCTTTCCTAAATAAATGCTGAAGCTTTGCTAGACAAGACCTAGCAGTTCTCCCCGCGGCAGCACCAGAAGTAACTGTGCAAAGTCCCCAGTGCAATTTAATTCCTTTTCTGGAGTGACTAACACCTCTATTATTCCCATCTGACCTCTGCAGACATCCTGCCACGCAATTGTGTTAAACTCTGCAGTGAGAAAGATAACCGGGCCTAAATTAAACCATCCAGCACTTTTTTAATATTAGCACAGGCGAGGAGTGAATTCCTGTTTGGGTGGAATTCACCTCTTCTTGAGCGAGCAAAACCAGCCCTCGGAACCGTACCACCAGCAGTGACATGCTGAAAATTATTTGTCTTTTTACTTTGTGAGCCCCTGCAATAGCCTGGTTTGATCATCTGGCCAAGGCAGAGCCTGTTTGGTGCAGGGACCTGCCCTGCTGCCACTGCCAGGCACAGAGTGGTGAAGGGGGTCCCAGCATGGGCATCACATTGCAAATGCAGCCAGAGACTTCTTTGACGAAGACAGGCAGTCTGCAGACACTAAACATGAGAGCAGATACCCCCTGTGTGAATAACCTGGTGTAAACCAGAGCCTCGTGGTGTCTTTGGCTTTGGGAGAAAAAGCATTGCGGCAAGAAAGGCAGCACCAAGCCGCAGCAGGGATATCACTGAGTCCTTAGGCTACAATTAAAAGGCTGCTCTGTTTTCATTCGAATACAGTTTTCCATCAAAAAAACCCCTCTGGATTTTGCCACAGTGTCTTTTTCACAGTGAACTCCAAAAGCGAGTCAGGCTCGGAGATGCTGAAAGCTTCTTTGCACGGCCCAGAGGACAGCCTGGCACTTTGGGGTGCAGCACGTACCCCTGCCTGGCCCCCCCAGCCCCAGCAGCGTACACAGGTTGGGGCAGGAGGGGTTTGCTCACTCCGGCAACGTGCAGAGGAGAAGGACTCAGTTTCAGAGGAGAGAAAAATCTGAATTGAAATGAGACCTGATGAGCCTGCAACGTGGCTGCAGAGCTCCGGCCGTGCCGTGCCTTACAGAGAGCTGGAGAGTGCCTGCACAGGCTGTGTCCCGAGCACCGAGCCCCTTATCTCCGCTGTCTCCCACCGGATAATGTGGCTGGGGGAGGCTGCTGATGGAGAA